>NC_142929.1:13976676-14066676 GCF_046866305.1 Octopus bimaculoides | reverse complement strand
TTTTGCATTGTTAAGGTTTGTGTATGTATTGTGAGACCATAGATTAGCACCTAAAATGTATCTCTCTAGGGGATAATGCTGTTTTAAGGCATTACCATACTGGGCGGTTGTACAGGGTTATCACATCTGTAGGAGCATGATTCTATTCAATGTTTCAGGTGACTTGCTGACAAAAATTTTTTAAAATAAATAATATAAAAGATAATATAAATATTTCTTATGTAGATATAACAGCTTATATAATAGATAATATAATAAATAATATAAAATAAAAAGAACTATAGGGCCCCATGCATTGATTTTGCCTGAGGACCTAAAATGCTGCTAAGCTGGTTCCTGATCTGTGTAAGGACTTTTGTTTTTTTTTGAAAGGGGTAACCAGTAGTCCTTCATGCAGCAAGTCTCTTCTCTGTATGCCATTATAATTATTCAATGGGAAGCTAAATAATAGCCAGTACAATATATATATGCATACATATATATATATATGGACATGAACTGTAACAATTGCGTTTAGACTGCAAGATTTTTTATTCGTCTTCTTACCTTTACTGTTTGACTTTTATAAATGGAGCATGTTTAAATATTATTTGCATAGAGTAATATTTAAGTACGCATTTTAATTAGATACATATAGAAAGTTACTACTATGTGTTGTGTTGCTAATACACAAAATATGGTCAAGTGTTAATGCTATCCAATGGTCATCAACAATCTCACTGTTATTTTTAGTTAATTATGTTCAACTCCCAGAATATCATAGGAAGTAAAGTCAGGCATGTTACAGAATTGTTATAACATAGGTGCCAGGGTGTATGCTTATAAGCAGTGAAATGTCTAGATGAAGTAGTCAGTCACATTATATAGAAAGGTGTGTAGAGGTATTGCAGAAATATCATGAACAGAGAAGTGAACAGCTAATATAATTAAGCTAGTTAGAGTGCTTGATAAGATTATAATGTCCTGGAGTCAGACTTTATCTGCAGATAAAAGTAATATCAAGTATGAGTTAAATACAGGACTGGAATATAGAATGAATTGAATAAATGAAAGGACCTATTGCGCATTATTTCTTCAATGAAAATCATGACATGATTAGAAACTAAGGTTTAATGAACCTAATAAAGTTGAAAACTAAATTCTACATAAGAAATAATTCTATATATAACGTCTGATATGAAGAACAATCTTACATATCGTTACAAAAATTGCTTGTCTGATTATGCATATTTCAAGTATACGAACTGAAACTTAATTCTGTCTTTTCTAATTCTTTTAAGAACAAACTGCGGTGACTCTGCATTAAAGAGCCTCGGTTGGCCAAGTTTCTTTTATAACTCCTGACCAGCCAAAGCTTTGTGAATGAATTTGATAGAAAGAAACTGAAAGAAGCACATCATGTGTGTATGTGTGTGTGTGTGTGTGTGTGTGTGCAGCACTGGATTAGCCCTTAAGCAAAAAAAGCACATGCTTAGGGCATTGACAAATTGTAAATTGTAAATAAGGCGGTGAGCTGGCAGAAACGTTAGCACGCTGGACAAAATGCTTAGCAGTATTTTGTCTACCACTACGTTCTGAGTTCAAATTCCGCCGAGATCAACTTTGCCTTTCATCTTTTCGGGGTCGATTAAATAAGTACCAGTTATGCACTGGGGTCGATATAATCGACTTAATCCGTTTGTCTGTCCTTGTCTGTCCCCTCTGTGTGTAGCCCCTTGTGGGCAGTAAAGAAATAAGAAATTGTAAATAGTTTACGACACATAAGAAATCGTTTTGAACTTGCTCAAATAAACATTATTGAGTGTGCCTTTCCAAATGTAGACATTACCTTTCATATATTTTTAACATTAATGGTTGCTAATTGCTCAGCTGAGCATTCATTTTCTCAGATGAAGCATATTAAAAATCTCATCAAAATAATTGTGCAACAAGGCAGGCTGGACGCTTTATTTTTACTAAGAAGAGAAGCAGATGCGTCACGTAAGATTAATTTTGAAGATCTGTTCAAAGACTTTGCGATTAAAGAAGTTTTTTTTTGTTAAATTTTCTTATTGTTTTTGTTGAATAAAATTTGTTAAAAAAAGCCGCAATAATTATGCACCAACCCAATATATATAAAATACTACAATTAGCTGGCATTTCTGACAGCAAGGGGCCAGCTTGTAGAAACATAATGGCTAAGTCTATAACTTTTTAATTCTCTTACTTCCAGTTTTGATAGTTCAACTTCCCTGGAATCTGATTTGATTCCCAAGACATCCATTTGCTTCAGTTCCTTAAAATGCAGAGAAGACATACTTTATTTTTGATACATATAAGTAATCTCAGGTATGAATTCCAACTGGACTGAGAAAACAACAACAAGAGTATGAAGATGGTTGTCCAGTGAAACCCATCCTCCTGTGCAAGTGGGACTGGACCCAAAACCAAGTGATTGGAGATGTCCTGTTGCTTGACCGTCCATGGGGAGTAGGAGGAACCAAACAACCCATCCTCCTGTGCAAGTTGACTCTTCTAGTATATATTAAGTTATCCTCTTCATCGAATGGACCTTGCATTGCAGTGGTCAGAACATCACAATGAATATTTATTTCTTTATTGCCCAGAAGGGGCTAAACACAGAGGGGACAAACAACGACAGACAAAGGGATTAAGTCGATTACATCGACCCTAGTAAATCAAATTAACACACTTGTCAATGTTACCTAGTGGTTGTCTTTTGAGATGTGACATTCATCATCGTTTGTTACTAAAAGAATGTTGATTCACACATACATTCACATACTTCTTTTGTACACACACACACACACACACACACACACACACACACACACACACACACACACACACACTTGAAACGCTGTTTGATTTTTCTTTTCAGCATTGAACATCCACCATCCTACCTCCATTGCACACATGCAAACATTCACATATCTCTTTTACATACACACACATACACTCACACAGAGTTGAAACGCTCCCACTTCCAGTTTACCATCATCCCTTCTTTCCTTCCTTCCTTCTTTCCTTCCTTATTCATCCATCACCCCTTCCTTTCTCATTGATATGCTGCGACAGAGAAAAGCTCAAGAGTATTAATATATCAGAAGATGGTCGAGAAAAATTGATTTGAAATCAGTTTCTTTTGAAAAGTGTGATATCAGGATCATGACCAAGAAGTCTTGTAATTAACTGATGAGAGCTTTTTATGAGAAAAGATTGAGTTGAATAATCTTTATCTCACTGGTGTTGATTTTATTCTTCATTCTTCTGGGTTGTTGATAAAATAAGTCTCAATTACTCAAGGTCGATTACATCAACCAGACTTCCATACTTTACCCTCAAAATGTGGTTTTGTACCTTAGTTAGAAACAGTTATTAATTACACTGGTACAAAGTGAATGGTTGAACAGAAATGAATAAAATATTTGTTGAAAATAGCAAACATTATCTATAATTGATGTTTAAACTTACACTATATAGAACTGGTTGTAGACGATGGTTTGGCTGTTACTTTTGACTTTGATATTTTGATATTAGATTGAAGAATTTACTTTCGATAGCATAGCAAATTTTCTAGTTCAATATCTGGGTATTTGTTTAGTATGTGAGAAGCATAATGGTATCATAGACATGATTATCTTTAAAGTGCTGCAGAGTCAACTGAATGCTTTCTTTGAAGATTTTTTTCCCAATATTTTGGAAGCATTATTTATTGCTTTGTGGAGAATATACAATTTCATTCCCATTTTACAAATGTGTTGCCAGAGCTTTGATTCAACTATCATCTTCAAAGCGTTGCCATTGATTTCTGTATGAATTTCAATACACTGATTTGAAGAATGAAGTTTTCTGATAGAATTTGCTATATTGTTACTAATACTTACGAATATTTCACATATTGCTATAAATCTTTTTAATATTTTTCATAGGAATCAGAGGAAAGTTTAAATTATTTAATTTTTATCTAAGTGCATGTCAAAATATGCAGCCCTTCATCTACCTTGATAAATCATTTCACTCACCTCCACTGTGAAAGCTTTTGTAGGTTTCCATGAAATTCTTCCCTACCTTGGCATCTGCTTTGTGCATACAGCTTTGTTAAGTATGACTTTAAAAAAATGGAGTGCCGAGAATAGTTTACATAAATTGAATGTCTGGGAGAGACTGGAGGAAAAAAAAAAATAAGTGAAGCATTCTTAAAGCCTCTAAAAGTATTTCTATGTCTCTTTCATTGAATCTTTAATGAGTTAAAACCAATGTGAACTATATCTTCAGCATGTTTTATATAGCATTGAAACCTAATACTGTAAACAGCTAAAATCAATATTTTATCAGTGATACATCAATTTGCTGAATATGTTCCTTGTTTTTAAGTTGTAAAATATTGTAAACCATAACATCATTAACTTTGATTTGATATGCTAGCTGACAAACATGGGTGGCTTTGCCATACTAATATAAAAGCATTTTATTGAAGCCTTCTTATGAAACTTTATCTAAAATACTGTGTTATTAATATTTTGTACAAAAGAAAAATGTATTTGAAAATTGCATTGCCTATCTATGTAAAACAAAGAAAGTAAATTTATTTTGTGGAATATGAAGATAAAATTTGATTTGTAGTTTGATTTGCTTATTTCTTTTTCTTTTAAATATTTTTCATTAAAAAAACCCCCAAAATATGTAATAATTTTAGGATTTGCCATGTTAACACAAAAATACTATTTTCTTGATGATTAAATATCAAAGAAATATGGAGAAATAGAGATAAACATATTGAATTACTTAGATGTCTTTTAAAAAACAAGATTTTGGAAAGTAGATCAATATTTTCTATATTTCATTCTCTTTAAGAATCAAGTTGGCAACAACAATAACTGTTCTGTTTAATGTAATATGGTTAACAAAACTGAACAATGATAAAAACCAAACAATGCTAAAAAAAGAAAAACTATATTGATTCCAGTTTGGATAGACAGCAGTCGAGAAATGAAAAACAATAGTTTCTTCTTGAATTAGATCAACTGTTTTGATGATAGGATTAATAGCTTAATGAATTGCACTGACCAGATGTAGAATTAATTCATAGATTAATAAAGAATAAATGACTGATTGTTGATGGATAAATATCGTCTTCTTGAAATTACGTCTTGAATACAATCTTTTTTTATCTTCCATATATCTTTGTATGATATTTCTATTGTATTGTCTCTCTAGACTTGCACTGACTCTACTCCTCTGATCCCAAATACGTTTCAAAATATAGTCTTACAGTGTTCCATATGTGGATGCCCTTTTTACATATCTCCCATCAATTTTGCAACCCCTTAAAACGAATGATATATCACAATCTCTTCAGAATCAGAAATTACTTCGTCTCAGAACAGATTCTGTTCTGAACTAGACGTGCAATCTTATTTGACTGGTAAACTAGCCTCACATGATCAGAAGAGCGACCCTCTAATAAGCCAAACCAGTCTGGAAGCTAATGTAAGTTGTTACAAGAATTTTCAGTATTAGATGGATGGCAGAATCGGGATTCTTCTTCTTCTTCTTCCTCTTCCTCTTCCTCTTCCTCTTCCTTTTTTCTTCCACCCCTCCTCCTCCTCCTCCTCCTCCCCTCCTCTTTATCCCCTCTCCCCGCTCCTCCACCCCGCTCCTCCTCCCCACTCCTCCTTCCCGCTCCTCCTCCCCGCTCCTCCTCCCCGCTCTTCCTCCCCTCCCCTCATATTTTCCCCACCCTCTCCATCTTCCTCTTTTTCTTGCACCCATCCTCTCCCCTGCTCTTTCTCCCCTTCCTCCTTCTCTTCTTCTTTTTCTTCAACCCCTCCTTTCTTGGAATGTAAAGGGCCATAAAAAAAGTCAATGCTTTTCTCAAAAATACTATTCCATTCGGGTTTTGCCCACCCATTCACTTTAAAAGCTTAAGCTGCAACTATAAAGAATTATTTAGGATTCCGTTTTAGTTTCGTTGTTCAAAGATGTTGAGAAACATCTTCTTCTTCTTCTTCTTCTTTGAACAGAGACATGGATATCAATTAATTAAACTGAATTTTGTATTTAATTAGTACTTTATCAACCTCAGAGAGATTATGAGCAAAGTTGACCTTAGCTACTTTTGAATTCAGAATGTAAAGATCTTGGACAAATAGCACTAAGCATTTTGTTCCAAGGGTCTAACAATTTTGCTTGAAGTTTAAATTCCAATCTGCAACCTCCCCTCATTGCCTTTCAATCTCCTAAAATCTGTAAAACTAAAATAAATGCTACTATCAGTGTAATATAATTTACCTTAGATGGATGGTGGTATCCCAGCATTGGCCACAGTACAAGAATAAATGGGTTGTTATATTTCCCCAGACTAAAATACAGAGCTGCCCTACCTTCAGATATCAAGATTTTAGTGATGTACTTGTACTATGTCTTATATATGGCATAGTATATACAAATGATATTCTATATTAGATCTTGATTATTTTACTTTTCTTTCTTACCAGGTTAAACAACCATATGTAATGATGTTCTATAAATTTTCAGATTATTGTATCTAACTCATTTGACAAGGAAACCTATTGAGATACAATTTTCAATTTAATCTTT
This sequence comes from Octopus bimaculoides, assembly GCF_046866305.1. Lineage (NCBI taxonomy): Eukaryota > Metazoa > Mollusca > Cephalopoda > Octopoda > Octopodidae > Octopus > Octopus bimaculoides. Next base: position 14,060,073 of record NC_142929.1, on the reverse strand, counting down.
TCTTCTCTGTTGCTGTCAAATTTTTCACATGTAAAAATATGCCAAAGAAATTTATAGTGATAAGAAAAGAGAATAAGAAGTTTATTTTGAAATGTTCTATAATAGAAGAGTTATTTGTTTTTTCTAAGCTAGTAAACTTTTAAAAAATACTTATACAATCAGCTTGTTATGTTGTTTTTTAAAGATTAATTTCAAATAAAATTTTGTTCTTGTTCAGCAGTTAACTATTTACAAAATATTCTTGAAAACCAAGTAAATGGTCAATGAATAGTAAAGAGACGCATGCAAATGGAAAATAGCAAAAGAATGAAGAGAAAAGCCAGTCAGATTTATAGTGTAAGGTTATGCTCAAAATGTTTTCATACCCACCTTGTTTACAATAATTAGAGAGATGGAATTTTAAAGCATGTTGCTATTAGCTACAACCAAGGAATTTTTCATGGTTTTGATTGAGCAGACCTACAACCAAAGAATAATCGAATTGTGACCACTCTTTCTTTATCCAAAACACAAAGTATCAAGGACTATATTCTTTTCTACTCTCAGCACAAGGCCTGAAACTGGTACTTAATTTATTGACCCCAAAAGGACGAAAGATAAAGATGACTTCAGCAGAATTTGAACTCAGAACATAAAGACAGACGAAATACCACAAAGCATTTAGCCTGGTGTGCTAACGCTTCTGCCATCTTGCCACCTTGGTATCAAGTGCTATATTATCAAATGTGTCTTTTTTTAAATACAGTTCTATATTTAAGAGACGAGGAATTATGTACATTATTTACATTATTTGATGGATATTTGTCCGTCAAATGTCCATCAAATGTAAATAATGTAAATAGCGTCTTTTTTTTATTATGGTTGGGAATTGAGACATATTTGCTGCTATTTTTATCAAGTCAAGCAACTGTGTAGAGGCTACTTTGAAGTTACTGATGTTTAGTTGCTGGTTAACACTGACTGAGCAGACTTATGGTTAAAGGCATTCCAACCTCGACTACCCCCACCACTTTTAGTAACTCATCTAAGACAACATTATATTCTTTTATCAAGAAGACAGAGTGCAATTTGTGGGGCAGTTGGTCACAATTTCAAGCTGGTAGCACACTATCTCCCTTAATAATATATCTAAACAACAAACTTACCGCTTAAGTCATGCTGATCATTTCTAAAAAAGGATGAAATGGTGCAACAGCATAATATATCATTAACAGTGGGAAGTGTCTTCTACTATAGTGTGTGTGTGCATACTTGTGTGTATGTATGCATGCGTTTGTGAGTCTGTGTGTTTGTATTTGTGTGTTTGTATGTATGCATATGTGAGTGTGTGTGTGTGTGTGTGTGTGTGTGTGGGTGTGTGTGCATACTTGTGTGTATGTATGCATGCATTTGTGAGTCTGTGTGTTTGTATTTGTGTGTTTGTATGTATGCATATGTGTGTATGTGTGTGTGTGTGTGGGTGTGGGTGCATACTTGCGTGTATGTATGTATGCATGCCTTTGTGAGTCTCTGTGTGTGTATTTGCGTATTTGTATGTATGCATATGTGTGTGTTTGTGTGAAGTTCATATTCACCCTTGCTTTCAAGTGTGTTTGTTGTTGGCAAACAAAAGCGTTACCATTCATACAAACTGCATCTTTTGCTTGTACACCCTGAAAGCACGTCCAAGCTTCTTGACATTTCTTGATGTCTACAATCTTTGTAAACAAAGGCACCTTCATATGGGGCTGTTTGTTTCCATTTCTCTACATGAGAGCGTCTGCATTGTTTGTTGTTTGATATACAAGGTAGTAGTACCATGCTTGGAAACAAGTGGAGATTGAAGACAGGAAAAGGTATCTAATCATAGAAAACTTTGCCCCAGTGAAGCTGCACCTGACTCATGCAAGCATGGAAAAGTAGGCGTTACAATGACAAGGATAATGAGGATGATAACAAATGGAGATTTGGTAAATTTCTTTAGATGACAATTTCCTATATTCTTTTAATGTATGTGTGTATATGTATGTGTGTATATATACACATGTATATAAATTAATGTACATTTTTATACACAAAAGAGGTGACCTTGACAGGACACCTTACATGCTGAAAAGGGCAGTTAAAACCCAAACCACGGATAAGAGTAATTTCAAAGGGAATGAAAAATAAAAGCATTTCAATGGTTACGCATGCTGGCCACGAGTAGAATATTTCTCTAAATTTGCTAACCTTAATATTTTATACACACTCACACACACACACACACACACACACACACACACATATATATACACATATATACATATATATATATACACACACACACACACACACACACACACACACACACACACACACACACACACACACACATATATATATATATATATATATATATATATATATATATTTTAAAGTTTCAGCTTAGAGCTGCGGCCATGCTGATGCACCACCGTGTTGCTACACTGTTATTACAGGGAGCCTCTTACAATATGTGGCACTTGGTGAAGAATGGAGTTTGATTTAGCAACCCTCATTTGCACCTCCTGCCGCGAGGTAGGTTCATCTGGGACTCTCGATAGGAAGAGGTCCAGCTTTTATTTAAAAACTCCTACATCTACTTTGTGCAGATTCCTCAGGCTCTTTGGGAGAATATTAAAAAGCTGTGGGCCCCTGAATCCCAAGCTGATGCAGTAACTGGTCCTGAAGCGCGATGGCATTGCTGGGATCTTTGGCACTATGCAGTGTCGTCCCGTTCTGGCATTGGTGTAGCTTTCAATGCCAAAATTTGGCACAATTCCTTCCAGGATCTTCCAGATGTATATTACTGCATACCTCTCCCGCCTTCTCTCCAGGGGGTAGAGTCTTAGCTGTTTCAGCCTTTCCCAGTAGCTGAGCAGTTGCAAAGAGACAATCTTCTTTGTGAATCTCCTCTGGATTGCTTCAAGGTCTGCTGTTAATTTCAGACTGGTGGGTGACCACAGCTGTGAGCAGTAATCCAGGCGGCTGAGGACGAATGTATATATATTAATATACATCGTTCTTAAACAAGAGTATTATCCACAGTGACTTCTTTGAAGCTTTGGCCAGCTAAGCCATTGTCAGATGATGGCTTAGCTCACTGGCAGTTCGAAGTCTCTATCAATTATATTCTTGTTTAAGAATAAATTTTTACTCTACAAACGTATAAAGTAACCCGTCATATTAACATAAAATTGTTTTTATTATAATTGAACATAAAAATAAATAAAAACAAACATTAATATATATACATAAATATATATATACATGCATATATATATATATATATATATATATATATATATATATATATGTATATATATATATATATATATATATATATGTGTGTGTGTGTGTGTGTGTGTGTGTATCTATGTGTATATATATATATATATATATATATATATATATATATATATATATATATATATATATATATATATATATATATATATATATATATATATATATATATATATATATACATATATATATATATAAAGATACCAAATGGGATCTTGAAGTTGAACCTCAGAATATTAACAATACTACATAGAACTGAAAGAAGTGGAAATATGCTATACTGTAGACATGTTCATGCAAAAAGAAAAGCAAAACAAAAACAAAGATAAGAAGCAGCTGAAGATGATTGTAATAATAACGAAGTTAATAGTATTGCTAGTGTTTTTGGTGTTGTTGGTGGTAATAATGATGACAACGATGTGGAAACAAAACAGCAAAATGTTTAAGTTCATCCATCCATATAAATACAAGCAAAATAAGATGTCTGGGGCAAGTATTGACAGATTGCATGATTTTTATATTGTAGAAAGATCACATGATTTTTGAAAGAAATATCATTGGAGTTTATTATAAAGTGAGACAACCAATATCTATGTTATTTAATATAAGAAATGTCAAACTAAATTTGTTTTGAATTTACATGTTTGTGGTACAGACATGATGCAAGGAAGCTGAAGCATTGTATACCATGAAAATGGTTGTAATTGGTTGATTAAAGCATGACCAATCACGTTTGTTTTGTTAGTTACTGTTATGACCTTTTCTTAGATAAATGTTACAAAAATCTATAGTGTGAAAGCAAAAATTCCAGATAAGAAACAAAAAATTTGCTGCTCATTTCCTTAATTAAGTTTGTATTGTAATGAAAAATGCAAAAACAATAAAGTTAGTTCTTTGCATATAACATAATATAACATAATCCACAAATATTCTAAATATTTCAACAATGAAGTTAATCAATATAGTAAATAAAATTATGATTTAATTATAGGAAAAAAAAAAATTAAATTATAAAATAAAAATTCTTAGTCAAAAGCAGTCTTTGAATATCATTGAAACTCTGGAATATTCTTTGATGTTTGCTTCTGTATTCACTTTATTGAAATCAATGAGAAACAATAGTCTGATACTTTGAGAAGTTCCATCTATTTATTTTGATCATTTTTTGGCATTTATCCACTTATTAATTATCAAAGTAATAATTATTCTTATAGAAAGTGATTCAGAGTAATTATTTCATTTTTCTTCTTAATATTTCTGTCATTCACACCATAGCAATGTTAATGTAGTCATGATTACAATTCCGTGTAATTATTTTCTCTTGTGATAAATATTAATGTTGTTTTCTGCTGTTATTGCTCTATTTACTGTTATTTCATTTCTATTTTGTTGGTAGTGATTTAACACCAGCTTTCTCTCTCATCAGGCATTGGTTGAATGGATCTTCTACAGCACAGTATACCATCAGTCTTTCAGCACCTCTTCTATGAAGCCCAGCATCCTGACATCAAACTTCACCTTTTCTTTAATGCATCTTTCTTGGTTTTCAGTTCCTTAATAATTGGTTTCAAAAGTTTTGACACAAGGCCAGCAATTTCAGGAAAGGGGATAACTCAGATGCATAACCCCAGTGCTTATCGACCCTGAAAAGGCAAAAGGTAAAGTTGACCTTGGTGGAATTTGAACTCAGAACATAAAGACAAACGAAATACTACTAAGAATTTTGCCCAGTATGTTAATGATTCTGCCAGCATGTCACCTTCAGCTCCTTAATTATTTTTACAATTATTATAGCATTAAGACTACATTGAATTATTATTATCGTTAATAATAATAAGGTAGGGAGCTAGTTGAATCATTAGCATGCAGGGTGAAGTACTTAGAAGTATTTTGTCTTCTGCTATGTTTTGAGTTCAAATTCCATTGATGTAGACTTTGTCTTTCATCATTTCGGGGTTGATAAATTAAGTACCAGTTATGCACTGGGGTCGGTGTAATCAACTAGTCCCCTCACCCAAATTTCAGGTCTTGTGCCTTTAGTAGAAAAGATTCTTCTTCTTCTTCTTCTTCTTCTTCTTCTTCTTAGGAAGGCGGCGAGCTGGCAGAGTCGTTAGCATTCCGGGTGAAATGCTTAGCAGTATTTCGTCAGTCTTTGCGTTTTGAGTTCAAATTCTGCTGAGGTTGACTTTGTCTTTCATCCTTTCAGGGTCGATAAATTAAGTACCAGTTGCGTACTGAGGTCGATCTAATCGACTGGCCTCCCATCCTTTTGGCGTTGATAAAATAAGTACCGATTGAGTACAGGGGTCAACTGCCCAAAACTGCTGGTCTTGTGCCAAAATTTGAAGCCATTATTATTATTATAAGGCAGTGAGCTGGCAGAATCGTTAGCATTAGCATGCTGAGTAAAATGCTTAGCAGTATTTCGTCTGTCTTTATGTTCTGAGTTCAAATTCCACCAAGGTCGACTTTGCCTTTCATCCTTTCGGAATCGATTAAATAAGTACCAGTTACGCACTGGAGTTGATGTAATTGACTTAATCCTCTTCCCCAAGCTGCCCTTGTGGCAAAAATTTAAAATCATTACTGCTGTTATTATTATTATTATCATTATTATTATTATTATTGAGTGAGAGCAGCACAAATAATAATAATAATAATAATAATAACAACAACAACAACAATAATAATAATAATAATAATTGCAACAATAGTATTAATAATATTATCAATAATAATAAACTTTTGTTAGATTTGTTTTGATCCACTTAGAAGATATTTCTCTTGGAGTGGTCTACTGATATTTCAGTGACATTTTCTTCAGCTCAAGATGACAAACAACACTGTTAATCAAAACTGTTATGACAAAAGCCCTTGCATAAAAAAAAAAAAAGGAAAATTGCAAAAGCAAAAATACAACAACAATTGCATATCATTTATTATCTGATCCTAATTGATTTACATGTATAAACTTGACAGCTAAAGAAGAGAATTGACCTTTTAATAATTCATATTTTTGTTTATCATAAAGTTTAAATATGTATATATAGGATTGGGCATCGCTATATGGTAAGAATTTTGCTTCTCAGCCACATGGTTCCAGTTTCAGACCCTCTGGATGGTGCCTAGGGGAAATGTCTTCTACTACAGTTCTGATCCAACCAAATTTTGAGAAGCTGGCAGTCACTGTACAACTCATAGTTTAGCAACTAAAGTTGCTAAAAAGGTGAATGAAGACCATTCCTTACATTCCTGGATATATACATACATATACCCAGGCCTATTCTCCATTTTTTTAGGAGGGGTTAGCCACAACAAGAAACACACCAAGTATTCCATTCATTTCCCAGCTCAAAGAGGCAAGACCCATTCTATTCTCTAGTCAAGGCATAGAATGCAACTCCCAATATCAGCAACGGGGCTACAATATCACCGCAGTAAATATATTGATGAAATAAAAAAATTAATTTATCTAAATAAAGATAAGACTGCTATTTAAATATCGATTTTATCAAGTGGCCAGCATGGGAATAAAAGCCATCAATGGTAATAATTATTTAAAATTATAATTTAGGGTATCTAAATTATATTTACTGTGGTGATATTCTGACCATATCGCACAAGGAGTTTTTAGGTGGGCAATTTAAACTAGTGGTGTGCATACGTGCATGTATATGTATGTATACGTTCGTATATGTAAGTATATCGTATGTTGTATATATATATTTGTATTCATGTGCTTTTCTGAGTATATTCCACTGATGAGGCAGTGTTTGTCCCCCAACATCGCTTGACAACCGATGCTGGTGTGTTTACGTCCCTGTAACTTAGCGGTTCGGCAGAAGAGGCCGATAGAATAAGTACTAGGCTTCCAATGAATAAGTCCTGGGATCGATTTGCTCAACTAAAGGCAGTGCTCCAGCATGGCCACAGTCACATAACTGAAACAAATAAAAGAGTAAAAGAGTATATACATATACATATATATATATATATATATATATATATATATATATATATATATATATATATATATATATAAATTGTAAATCCAAAACAAAAAAATAACAACAAAACTACAAAGGATTCCGCGGTACACGTGTTTCAAGCTTTACATGTGTATAATACAATATAATAATATAATATAATATAATATAATATAATATAACATAATATAACATGTGTATAATCTACAATGTAAAGCTATCCTCAGCCGCAAAATTATCGCTCTCCCAGGAAATTATACGATCTCGACGTTGAAGTAAGAGGAAATGTGTGATGTAAGAGGTGAAGATCGTTTCGGTATTCTGTATAGTACTATATCTGGTATAATTCTCCACCCGGACATAATCTCTCCGGTCCTTCGAAAACCTTCCATACCTTGCGACGATTGGGTATTGGATTTAACCACCACCTATATACTACATAGGCGCATTCCTTCCTACCCACTAGACCTTTTAACCTTATCTCCCCCCTTCCCTCATTCTCTCTATATGCTCATCCCCTCTATCCTGTAAGATCAACTGCCCATTAAAGTATACCGCTACCATCCTTCACCTCTATCTCTCCCTCATCCCCTTTCACATTCTGTCTTCATGACTTGACCTAATTACCGCTCATCCTTCACTTGACTTGGCCATTCTTCAAGTAAACAAGCTAAAATCCATCGCAGTATGACATATATTCACCTCTGCTATCTATGCTATATCAGCCTTCGTTCCAACATCCATTTCCGGATTATCCCCATAAGGATTACTTTACATGGATTTCTACACGGATTTTTACTACTGGGATGAAACTACACTTCAAGTACTGTTCTCTCTTTTTTCAGCGCATCACACTCTTTACCACTTCATACTAAAAATATCCGCCTATGGATATAATAATAGATTACCTTATTTTTTCTGTCTCCGATGTAGTGAAGTACTGGATCTTCCCAGAAACAGCTGTAAGACTCTATCCATAAAATACTTCTCCAACCTTACCATTGCTCTCTTTATCTTTTTATTTTTATATATTTACATATATATATATATATATATATATATATATATATATATATATATATACTTGTTTCAGTCATTAGACTGCAGCCATACTGGAGCACCACCTCGAAGAATCGGCTTGTGTGCATCTATATGTCCATCAAATTCGAGAATGAGTATAATCAGAGAAAAATTATTGAAATGCAAAAGTTTAGAGAAAATGACCTAATGAGCTTTCGCTGTTGTAACTGTTAAGAGAAAGAAAAGGATGTAGAAGCTGAAAGGAAGATAATACTTAGACGAAAATGTATATATATATATCATCATTCTTGGCAAAATTGTTAATTGTTAATTCTATTATTAATTGACAATTCCCTGCCCTCATTTCTTGTATATATATATATATATATATATATATATATATACCTTTTCAATATCAGTGAAGAATTTCACTGGAAAAGAAGATATAAGGTTTGCCAGGTTTTTGTCTCTCTCACCAAGGTCATCAGCTGTCGAACGCCGACGAAGGGAAATAACCCTGAAATCCGGATACGTTCGTGCTGCTGGTCGAGGTGAGAGGGATAACTTCCCTTGGCAAACAGGACACAGTCGTGTGTCGATAAGCCAGCTGGAGGAGATGTCCTCCTGGGGCTAAAAGCAACAGTAACATCCACCCCTAGGGGTCAGCCACACTTAAGTGGCAATATACTACACTTTATCGTGCAGTTACTGTTAATACTTCATTTAGAGAATTAACATTGCTTATATATATATATATATACATATATGTATGTATGTATGTATGTATGTATGTATGTGTGTATGTATGTAGAGAGAAAGCAAGATTGTCATCCCAAGCTACATTTCTTTTATTTTCTCATGTGCAGCTTCATTGTGTTCTATTTTACAAGTTGTTTGTTGCTTGGATAGAAAAAGGGCTGAATGACTCCTTTATGCCATTTTTCCTTTAAGTATGTGATTTTAAGTAAGAGGTAAGGAAATCCAATTTTCAGCAATTGTCATTGTTACTCTATTATTTAAATGGTAAAAACTATATCTTTGAGCAAAGTCTTCTTATACCAGCACAAAATGATATGCAAATTCAGAAAGAACATTTTCAATTTCATGTTTATATCTCACAAATCTAAGATCATGTCTGTCAAAAACATTCATGAAATAATTTTTGTTTCCCGAAGTCTGTTTTTCAAAATTAATGGTAATTCTTTGCTTTTCTTTAAAGAATTTTATATTTTGCTTCAGCTAAAATAATTATTGCATTTTGCTTGAATTTACTCTTTTGTTACCATATTTCCTTTGAAATACACTACTGTTTAAATTAATTTTGAAAATAATGAAGAATTTAGTAAAATGCCTGTTGCTATTACGCTGATGTTGGGAACATAATGAACATGAAATTTTGATGGAAAGTTTTTAATTTAGATCATTTTAAAAAAAGGAAGTTTGTATCACAGAACCAGGGGGCTTGTTTAATAGAATTGGTTTGTATCATAGAGCAAATCTCAGTGGGGTTACTATCAAAAGGCTTAGAATGATAACTATCCATTTTATTTGAATTATAAATATTTTGTTTCCAATTTAATTTTTCCTCACCTTCTTTATAATGTTAATCTGTTGATAATTAAAAAGTGCTATAGCTATAACTAATCATTATAACTTTGTATGTTTTCCTAATGACTTTGGTTAGTCAAGTAAAAGATAAATTTCGATCTATTTGCGGCTTTTAAATTGGTGACATAAAATATACAAATATTTTATTAAAATACCAGGATGACTACTGTTATTGCAAAATCGTGTATGTGTGTTTGTTTCTTTTCTTTTGAAAATTTTGACCATGAAGTGAACATTGGCCAATAAAGGAACGGAAGATGAGTGGGGCTGACTATGACAGAATGCAAGAAGATATGAAGAATTCAAGAACCAAAAGATAAAAAAAGCTAAGTGATTTTATGATTTATCTTCTTTAACAACCTAGTCTTTCATCAGCTATAACTGCATCAGAAATGATTGCAGACCAGCCAGCCAGTGTATCAGAAGGTGAATTAAGTGCTTTCAAGAACTGAAAGTGTCTTTCAAAAAATAGGAAATAATAAAACTTTATATGTTGAAAAACAGGAAAACACAGCACAGACTATTTGGTCTATGTTTCTTAGAGTTTGATAACAAATCAACAAATGCAATTTTATCAGATGCCTTCCAGACACAAGTGATTTCATTGGGATAAAGTTTTTTTTTTTTCAAAATAGTAAAGGGCCATTTGTTCCTACATAAAACTGATCAATGAAGGAAAGATGGCTTGAAAGAACTTTTTGAAAATGGATATGGTGAAGATATTTGATGCTAATGGCATGTTTATATTCTCGTGAGAATAAAATAGCTTTCGGTTGTTGTCTGTCTAATGTTTACAAAATCTGTGGTGCTGCCACTTAACTGAATGGTCTAATCAAGCTTAAAATAGTGATGTTGCTAACTACCATCTATTCACAAGATAGACAACTGCCCTGTTCTACCTGTGCTGATAGCATTGACTACAAACATAGAACACACAACTTTTATTGGGTCCTCGCAACTCATAAAAACTGTATCAACTTTGTAAGTCGACTACAACCATTTCAGCCAATAGTGTTACCATTTTGCAATCCTTATTCATGTGAACTTCACAGACACCATTCTGAATACATGCTTAAGTCAGCTACACTAACCATGAAGGAAATGCAGAAAAACTATTCACAAATTGTAGAACAGCAAAGTTCAGTGCAAAAATGGTCTGCCTGCAAGATCTTCAAAAACTATTCTAAATCCATGGATACATTTCATGTTTACCTGTATTTAGGACATGAAATATCTTCTACAAAGTTGAAGTAATACAGTTCTCTGTTTTTTTTTTTCAAGAAGGGTGATGTTCTTGTAGTAACTGTTTGAATCCAGTCAGAATAATCAATGCCATTCTATTGCAGAGATTTCAACACTAGCATCACCAAGACATTCAACCAAATGAATGTAGTTTTAAGCAGAGCCAAGGTAGCAGAGATTAAATTTGGACTTTGAGAATGGTTCAGAACAATTTTCTTTTAAACAGAACACATTTAAAAAAAATTTGTGACAACCATTGATTCTGGGATAACATGAACGCAGATGGATTGCTTGTAAAGCTTTTAAATCTAACTGGAGGATGCTACAACTCTACATGGGTCTGGTAAGGCTGTGCTTCATCTCTAAAATTCTTCAACTATATCATTAGCTGAATCACACTGTTTGCTCTTGAGGATTTTCTGAGTCTCACTTTGGGATGAGATCTCATTGTCACTGTCCATGACCTTGCAAATCATTTTGTGATTAATGGTGTTATGTTCAGTCAACTACTGAATTCTTCAGTGCTAAAATGTCATATATTGGTAGGAAAGTCAGTTTGCTAAAACAAAGATTGTAAGACTGTAATTGCTGGTTTCTCATTTTCTGGAAGAATTCCTCTCATATTTGAAGATGAAATTCTAGAAAAGGTCAATCAATTCAAGTACCTTGAAATTTTATTACCCCAAGCCATAGTAAAGATAACATAAATGTCTCTGCATTCACCATGCATATGGTTCATTCTGTTTCTTTAATGCTGACTTTGGTTTATGCTTGGGATTCATATAATCCCCCAAAAGTCGCATCTACTAAGTGTTCATTTGCATCTCTTTGTTGTACAGCTGCAAGACATGATTAGTGAGAAGAGTAGACTTGAGCAAATATTTTGCTGCATCTGCTTTTACTGATTATTTCGTGTTCATACTTTAGAATTTGTTTCAAACTCTAAAGTTTGTTGTCACTGTTGGATCATTACTTTAAACCCTTTCATTACCAACCTGGCTGAAACCGACTCTGGCTCTGTAGTACAAATGTCTTGTTTTCATAAATTCTGAATTAAAATATTCACTGGAACCAAAAGTCTTCACTGGAAGCAAAAAAAAAAAAAAAAAAAAAAAATGGATTCAATCAATAAAAAACTCTAAAAATAAATGTAATAGCCACGAAAAGGAAAGAAAATACTTAATACTGCTTCAGCCAATGGAAGAAAGTTGGATGGAATTTAAAAAAAAGAAAACAGAACTTCAAGATTAAATTGTATCAACAACAAAAGAAGCAAAAAAAAATGTGAGATATTCTCCACAAATTTACTATTTCATAAATTAATTAACATGCATAGGAGTGGCTGTGTGGTAAGTAGCTTGCTTATGAACCACATGGTTCCGGGTTCAGTCCCACTGCATGGCACCTTGGGCAGGTGTCTTCTACTATAGCCTCAGGCTGACCAAAGCCTTGTGAGTGGATTTGGTAGACGGAAACTGAAAGAAGCCCGTCGTATATATGTATATATATGTGTGTGTGTGTGTGTGTGTATGTGTGTGTGTGTGTGTATGTTTGTGTGTCTGTGTTTGTTCCCCCAACATCGCTTGACAACAGATGCTGGTGTGTTTACGTTCCTGTAACTCAGCGATACTGCAAAAGAGACCGATAGAATAAGTACTAGGCTTACAAAAGAATAAGTCCTGGGGTCAATTTGCTCGACTAAAGGCGGTGCTCCAGCATAGCCACAGTCAAATGACTGAAACAAGTAAAAGAATAAAAGAGTCAGCCAAAACCATCCATTCTGAAGCTTGTGGATTCAATTCTTGGATTAGGCATGGCATTGAAATTTTGTGTAAAACATTTCATCTTGGGTTGCTCTGGTAAAATGTGTATTCCTGTGATGGACTGTAATCCTGTCCAGTGGGGAATATATGTGCCACAGAAACTGGGAAACCGGACCTTATGAGTCTATATGACTTAGGAAAAAGCTTTATCCCATCCTATCCTGAATCTTAAAGGAAGCTTCAAGGAATGCTATACTTAGGAGGAGAAATGTCATTGCTTTTTTTTTTTGATGGAGGTTTTTAAAATTGTTGGCAGACATTAATCATCATCATCATCATCATCATTATCATTTAACGTCCGTTTTCCATGCTAGCATGGGTTGGACGGTTTGACTAGGGACTGGAAAGCCAGTAGGCTGCAACAGGCTCCAGTCTGATCTGGCAATGTTTCTACAGCTGGATGTCCTTCCTAATACCAACCACTCTGAGTGTGTAGTGGGTGATTTTTATGTGCCACCAGCACAGGAGCTACTCAGGAGGCACAGGCATTAGCTACATTTGGATGATGCTTTTCATGTGCCACCAGCACAGAAACCAGTTGAGGCGGAGGTCTGGCGTCGACCACGTTCAGATGGTGTTTTTTTGCGTGCCACCAGCAGGGACGTGCCATCTAAGTAATGTGGAAAAGAATCTTAGGCAATGAATGTATTTAGATGATGACTAAATAGTTGTTCACAAGACCAAATACTTTGACGTCATGTTTGATTCTACTCCAAATCAAGAATTTTGAGAGCAAGTAGCCAGAACAGTTCATTTTATTGATATTCACTCAAAGGAAAAAAACAATTTTATAAGAGAGTTTTTTCATGAATTAATCCAATAAAAATGAAAGGAGGCAAAAAGCAGTTGGAAATTTTGAAACAACTTATAAAATATGAAATACTGTTAGAAGACAATGTTGTGATTATGGCTGGTTATAAAAGATGGCATTCATCGGAGGATTAATGAAAAGAATTATGCATAGTTTTTTTTTTGTAAATTCTGACAATCATTCACTCAAATTGGAGTGTTAACAATAATGTATCTATGGTAACTTTTTTGATATAATTTAGTTGCTTTATTCATTCTTTTCTCACTCAGTTTTGTTTGTAAAAGCTAAAAGGGGCCAAGTGAATAGTTGTCAGATCTGAATCTGAAACTCAGTGGAATTCCAGAACAGAGACCATGAAACCAATTCATGAACACTTTGATATTATAGCAGGAATTAGGCAACGGATGGTTAATGATCAAAATCAAACAGTTGATACAAGAGATGTTGCAAAGGCAGTGTTGAAGCATAATTTGACTTTTAATTTCTCAGCTTTGTTAATGAGCAAGCTGGTAGAACTGCCAGCTTATTGGACAAAACGCTTAGTGGCATTTTGACCAACTTCCCGGCCTGGGTTCAAATTCTGTTATGATCAAATTTTCATCTTTTCAGGGTTGAGAAAATAAGTACCAGTTAAGCACTGCAGCCTTGTGCCAAAATTAGAAAGAATATCTTGTTTCTGTTTGTAGTTTGAAATAAAATACTTATGTAGCATAGGAGTGGCTGTGTGGTAAGTAGCTTGCTAACGAACCACATGGTTCCGGGTTCAGTCCCACTGTGTGGCACCTTGGGCAAGTGTCTTTCACTATAGCCTCGGGCTGACCAAAGCCTTGTGAGTGGATTTGGTAGACGGAAACTGAAAGAAGCCCATCATATATGTATATATATATATATAATTTTCCAGAGGATGATCTTCGATATATTGAGTTTGAAGTCTCTGTCTCTTTTGAATATGCAAATTTAAAAGTTAAAAACCTTGAAATATATATATATATATATATATATACATATATATATATATATATATATATATATATATATATATATATATACATATATATGTGTGTGTGTGTGTGTATGTGTTTGCGTGTCTGTGTTTGTCCCCCACCACCACCATCGCTTGACAACCGATGCTGGTGTGTTTAGGTCCCCGTAACTCAGCGGTTCGGCAAAAGAGACAGATAGAATAAGTACTAGGCTTATAAAAAATAAGTCCTGGGGGTCGAGTTGCTCGACTAAAGGCAGTGCTCCAGCATGGCCGCAGTCAAATGACTGAAACAAGTAAAAGAGTAAAAGAGAAGAGAGTAAAAGAGAAGAGAGTAAAGAGAGTAGCGAGCCACAAGAAGCTAGTGCCCTTTTGTACGAGATCTCGCCGGTAGCCATTACCATGTCTGAGACAGGTGTGAGATCTCACCTGCAATCATTTGCCATAAGCTAGACGACAGTGAGACTCTCATTGGTAACAACTATTTAAGCAGGAGAATTAAGATATTCTCTCTCTCTCTCTTCCTTCTTGCTTACGCTGAGGAACACTGCAAAGCTGGCAGCTCACAGTGAACTCTTATCCTGCTCTAACTTCACCTGTTGTCTCCAGAGGTAATGAACCTCATGTGAACAGAGCTATAACGAACCACACGCTGCCATAATGATGGTCACTGGGAGTGAGTCACATGAACGAGAGCTAAAAATAAACAACTACAGAATTGCACTCCACTTGTAAGCTTCTTCTTCGTGTTCCAGATCCTTAAGACTACAGAAATAATTGTAATGGGAGAAGGAGATACTCCACAGGTATCACAAGCCTTCGATTCCGTTATACTTATCTAAATTGACTAAGTTAAAAAATTACTAGATCTTCATGATGATGTTTATTTGTGAAAGACCTTTCAAGTATGAGTTTATTTTTTAAGTGACCCAGAATGATTGCTCAGTGAATCACTTGAAACTGGATTAAAACAATGTGATGAATAGGATTTTCAAGTAGAAAAATGTCACAGAAATAAGAAACAATGCCAAAGTTGAGTTAACTGTGAAGAAAGAAATGCAGAGACTAACGAAGGGAACTATCATTATTATTATTATTACTACTATTATTATTATTATTATTACTATCATTATTATTACTATCATTATTATTATCATTCCTGTCACTGCTTGGAATTGAACTTGGAATCTTGGGGTTAGTAGCCTATGCTCTTAACCACTATGCCATATGCCTGTGGGCATATAGAACTGTATCTCTATTAAGTGTTACTGTTTCACACACTTTAGTTACTCCAATAAATGGCGATTGTTTCCATTAAGTTGTGTTTATCTTCTATCTATACTTCAGACCACTCCCAACTTTCTATTCGTTCAAATGTATTGTCAATGTATTATTGTTAATTATGAGATAGTATTGACTGTAATAATCAAATCACTTTTAATTTAAAATTTATTTAGTATCATAGGTCATTTGGTACATTGTTACAAGCAGCAACAGAAGCAGCTGAAGACTGGAGCTTCATTGGCTTACACTGCTAAATTCAATTAATCTCTCCTTAGTTGAGGGTGTAGAAACCTACCTGTAATACCGTCCTGTAATGCCTACTTGTAATAGCCTTACATACCATCCAAGAGATTATCTATTTATCATCTTCTTGACATTACCGAATTAATCCAGAAATGGATTAGTGGTCAGGGCATTTGGCTCATGATTACAAGGTTGTGAGTTCAATTCCAGGTGATGTGTTATGTCCTTGAGCAAGACACTTTATTTCACATTGCTCCACTCCAGTCTTCTAGCAAAAATGAGACGTACCTGTATTTCAAAGGGCCAACCTTGTCACATTCTGTGTCATGCTGAATCTCTTTGAGAACTACATTAAGGGTACACATGTCTGTGGAGTACTCAGCCACTTGCATGTTAATTTTATGAGCAGACTGTCCCGTTGACCGAATCAACTGGAACCTTTGTTGTCGTAACTGATGGAGTGCCAGTTAAATCCAGAAATGAACATCACTTTTACAGACTTTTTTGACCCAGAAAGTATTAGCTTACATGCATATATAACCCAGCAAATAAAGTGAGTCCACAGCTGTAATCTACACCAGTGTTGCATAACCAACCCACTCAAAAATACCTTGGATCGCAGGGCAACATGCCATGCTTGAAGAGCCCTATTGAGTCAAGTACATCAACAGCAATATCAAAATCAAATCAAATGGAAATTGTAGTTGTGATCCCCGGTGCCAGTAGCACGTAAAAAGCACCACCCGAACATGGCTGATGCGAGTGCTGCTTTGACTGGCTTCCATGCTGGTGGCACGTAAAAGCACCATCTGATCATGGTTGATGCCAGCTCTTTTGGCCCCTGTGCCGGTGGCATGTAAAAAGTACCTACTACACTCTGAGAGTGGTTGGCGTTAAGAAGAGCATCCAGCTGTAGAAACCTTGCCAAATCAGATTGGAGCTTGGTGCA
Source organism: Octopus bimaculoides (assembly GCF_046866305.1). NCBI lineage: Eukaryota > Metazoa > Mollusca > Cephalopoda > Octopoda > Octopodidae > Octopus > Octopus bimaculoides. Next base: position 14,042,819 of record NC_142929.1, on the reverse strand, counting down.
ACCTCCTGGCTTGCCAATTCTCCCAGTCAAACCGTCCAACCCATACCAGCATGGAAAGCAGACATTAAGCGACAACGATGATGACGATGATGATTATGCCACAAATATTTTAGCCACAGGAAAATTCTCTGCAAAAAATTTCCTTTTAAATGACCTCATCACATTTTTCAATGTTTGATGTTGGATAAAGACTTTATCTATTTAATGCTTTTATAAAAACTTTTTATAAAAGGTTTTTTTTTTATTTAAAAAAATTGCTGATATGATACTCTTTATCATTGTCCATGCAGCAAATTTGTCTTACAGCAAATTTTCCTATATTCTTTTATTCTTTTACTTGTTTAAGCCATTTGACTGCAGCCGTGCTGGAGCAGCACCTTAAAGGGTTTTCTAGTTGAACAAACCGACTCCAGGACTTATTCTTTGTGAGCCTAGTGCTTATTCTATCGGTGTCTTTTGCTGAACCGTTAAGTTGCAGGAACGTGAACACACCAACATCGGTTGTCAAGTGATGGTGGGGTGACAAACGCATACACACACACACACACACACACACACACACACACACACACAAATATATACATATATGGCAAATGAAAGACCATGCTTTACCAGTAAGCTACCAGGTGTAAACCATTTGTTTTATTATCCAATATATATATACATATATATATATATATATATATATATGTATATGATGGTCTTCTTTCAGTTTCCGTCTACCAAATTAATTCACAAGGCTTTGGTTGGCCTGTTGAGGCTATAGCAGAAGACAGTTGCCCAAAGGTTCTATGCATTGGGACTGAACCCAGAACCATGTATTTGGAAAACAAGCTTCTTACCACACAGCCATGCCTGAATTTTTTACAACAAATTTTCTGAACACCTTATATTTTGCCTTGCTTCAATCCTTCAGGGGTATTTCATAATTTTGCTTATTATGCATGATGTAGAATCTTTGCAGAGTGGTATATTTGATTATGGGAAGTGGATGGTAACTTCACTCATTACTTCAGTGTTGACATCCTTCTAATGGTAAGCCATGAGCCACAAGTTTCGTTGGCTATGGCTAAGAGCACCTAGAACAGGCCTTTATGGATTTCTATTCTAAACTTTGAAACTTTAAGTTGATACCCTCTTTAACTGGTCGCAGATTCGTGTTGAGAAAGGAAGTAGGATGAACAGAAAAAGCAACAACTTTGCCTTCAGTATTCAAACATTAACAGGAACGATGAGTAATTCCACTTCCTGATACTCTGCAGGATATGGGAAGAACTAAAACTGAGTCAAGGGTGTACTTAATTGAAGAAACCCTACCACATTACTGACATTTGTTTAATCAATCTTGAGGACACTAAACGCAGAGTCACTCTAGATGAATTTGAGTTCAGAACAGGACACGATAGAATACTGTAAGGAATTTAGTGTAGTTCTCTATGGTTTGTGCAAATTAACAACCTGTAACACTGTTATTTTGTGATGTGATGGTGTGTACGAGAATGTCAGAGGTGTCATTCAGTCAGCCACTTGAAGGAGAATTGTACTGCAAAAAAAAAAATCAATTATTTGTGCACATCTCTCTTGGCATGCTTGTGCATACATGCACATGCACACACACACACACATGCACATAGACATTATAATTCTTTCATGGTTCCATATGTGTAAATTTTGTAATCATTTAGTTGTTATGTTTGATATTGCTCAATGTTCTGAAGCCTTCAAGTCTTTCTCCTTTATCTTTGATAAATATACACTCTTACGTTAGAAACATTCCTTTGTAATTCTTAGATTTCTGAAATGCTTTTCCTTTTTTTTTTTTTGTCTTATTTTATTCTATTTATTTTCTTCCTTCTCGGTTATGCTTTACTCTTGCTGATTTACACTCAAATTCTTATCTGTTTTTTTTTTTTTTTTACCTCTTTTATTTCCTGATTTATTATTTATTCATTCAACTTCTTATATTGATTCCTAACTTTACTTTTCCTCAACTTCCATTAATTCCTTTTGAAATCATTATTCTATACGTCAGTATATTTCTTTCCTGTCTTTTAATTCTCATTTCTTTTATATTATATTAAGAGATTATAGCATATACAAGTCACCATCTTTTCATATCTGCAGCTTTTTCAATTTTTCATACTGTCTCTCATCTAGTGAATCATGTTGTTCAGTACAGCAACGAATGTATAGCTAATTGATGCAGTTAGCTGAAAGGTAATTTATTTTGATAGATATAACCTCTAACATTTCACTAAATCATGTGTTTGAAGAATAGGTGAACATTATTACATTCTGCTATTTGATCATAAGTTTCAATCACTGAAGATAGTGAATCATTTCTATTTATTTAATTTTAGTAGCTTTCGTATTCATATTTGATATATTTTTGATTAACAAATTTACACAATACACAATTCACTCGATATAACTTCTCCATTCTTATTTTTTTTCAGTTATACAAAGGAATTTTCACATTTTTAAGAGATTTTTTTTAAAGTTGATGTAAAAGCATGAGGGTTCTAGAAATGTTATACCTTCTTACAATACTTTAATTTAAATATGTTCTCTTGTTTCTCTTCAGCTATTCCTTTGAATATAAGGTAATTTCATAATCTTCTTTTGATGTTTTTGTTCAGTAGAATTTCTAATATCTATATATTAATTTCTTTAGAACATACTTTTCAAACACAGAGAATTTTAAACTATATGTTGGTAATTTACTTTATACGTCTGACACAACAGTGAAAAATGGCTACGCTTCATCTAGCAGCTTGCAAGCTTATAGAATGGACAATTGAGTGCTTATGTACACACATACACACATACATACATATGTGTGTGTATGTATGTATGGATATATATGTATACACAAACGCACACACACACACACATGTATATAGATATACATACACATATACATATGTACATACATATATTCATAAACACACACACACACACACACACACACAGACACACACACACATATATATATATATATATATATACACACAAACACACATACATACACATTTACATATATATGTAAAGACATTCGAACAAGGTCGTTGCCAGTGCCACTGGACTGACTCCTGTGCAGGTGGCACGTAAAATACACCATTTTGAGCATGGCCGTTGCCAGTACCGCCTGACTGGTCCTCGTGCTGGTGGCATGTAAAAGCACTCACTACACTCTCGGAGTGGTTGGCATTAGGAAGGGCATCCAGCTGTAGAAACTCTGCCAAATCAGATTGGAGCCTGGTGTAGCCATCTAGTTTCACCAGTCCTCAGTCAAATCGTCCAACCCATGCTAGCATGGAAAGCGGACGTTAAACAATGATGATGATGATATGCAAATACATACACATATACATATATAGAAATATACACATATACATATATTCAATATATTTATGCATATGCATGAAGGTGCTGCGAACAAAGATACAGTAACCTGAGATTTTTGCACCTGATTTAGAAACTTAGAAAAATATAGCAGTCAGAGCTCTCCTTCTGCAACAAGACAATATCCCATGATGCATTTGTAGTGTTAATGTTAATTCCAACATTTTGGAAATGTGACTAGTCTGTAGAGGAAATCCACTCCATAGACATTAAAACCAACAAGATCCTGACAACCAGAAACTTCCACAGAACCTGTGATATTGTCAGGCTCTACCCCAGAAGCGCTGAAGTGGGTAGAGGCTTGAGATCAGTACAGACAACCTTCAAATACATTTTTTGCATTATTTACATTTGACAAATATTTGTCCTCATCTTGTTTGTTGTTAACACAACGTTTCAGCTGATGTACACCAAACAAGATGCGGACAAATATCCGTTGAATGTAAATAAAGTAGATAATATACATAATTCCTCATCTCTTGAATATAGAACTGTATAACCTTCAAATGTTGTGTAGTATCTCTTAAACAGAACCTGCTAAATAAAAGCAGCAAAAATAAATAGGTAAAACTGGTGCTGAAAAGCAAAGAGAATATCTTATGAGTTGGCAGTGAGTTCCTCAAGAAGTATTCTTTTTCTGATGACCTTCCATATAACCTCAAAACAACTGGACTAATATATTTCAAAGAAGACTGTGATGTGAAGCATCATCATCATCATCATCATCGTAATCGTCGTTTAACGCCCTTTTTCCATGCTGGCATGGGTTGGATGGTTTGACTGATGACTGGCAAGCCAGTAGGCTGCACCAGACTCCAATCTGATCTGGCAATGTTTTTACAGCTGGATGCCCTTCCTAATGCCAACCACTCCAAGAGTGTAATGGGTGCTTTTCACGTGCCATTGGCACAGGAGCCAGTTAGGAGGGCCTGGAATTGATCACGTTTAGATAATGCTTTTTACATGCTACCTGTACAAGGGCCAGTCAGTGGGTACTGGCATTGGCCACGTTTGGATGGTACTTTTTATGTGCTACCGGCACAAATATAATACATGTTTCTTGAAAGCTTGAGGATGATATTAATATCAATATGAAGTGCAGCATTTCTTGGACCACTACAGAGCATCACAATTTGAAAGCTATGTATTTACAATCCAAGAGCAGGAGATTGTTACGAAGCACTTGACAAGCAAAAGGGATAACAGAGCCTGTGGAAGACATCACATGTAATCAACAACTGCTAAAAATATCCTTTTCTACTCTAGGTTCAAGACCCAAAATTTTGAGGAGTGGGACCAGTTGATTAGATCGACCCCAGTATGTAAATGGTACTTAATTTATCCACCTCGAAAGGAAGAAAGGCAAAGTCAACCTTGGTGGAATTTGAACTCAGAACATAAGACAGATGAAATACTGCTAAACATTTCTCCTGGTGTGCTAACGTTTTTGCCAGCTCACTGCCTTACAACTGTTAAAAATATCATCATCACACTACCTCCCAATGTGACATGATGTTGGTAAAAATATCTATCCTGGGATGCATTTAGAGAATCACTCTGTTACCGAATACATACATATATATATATATATATATATATATATATATAAACATCAACACATAGTGGGACTTGTCCATCAAAATATCTACCAAGAGCAAACACAACAGGCCAGATATAGTTGTTAGCATCAATCGTCAATCAATAGTAAGTACTGTCACAGTGGTTAGCACCTCTGCTAATGCTGAATTTTTTTTTGAAATTAAAGAGAAAGAGCTTAACTGTGGACAACTGTTTTGAAACCTTCAGGATCTATTCTCAGATTATGAATTCACATTTAAACCAATAATAATTGGTGTATTTAGTTATGTTAGTAAATGCCTTAGTGACAATCTGAAAAAGCCGAGATTTTCAGAAAAGTATATCAACCAGCTAAGATGCACATTACATTCACAATCTGTAAGAGGAACAGTAAAAATATGCAAGTCTCTTTTCAAGTTTAAAATGTGAATTTGCTTTTGTTATCTACATTCTGATGTTGGAGCTTTGTATCCTTGTTAGAAACCAACTCCTTCTTTTGCAGGAACAATTAGAAAAAGAAAAGTTAAAAATGGAAGAGAGCATATACACATGTATATATGCATCTTCCATTCCTGCAGGTTTGATATCAGATTAGGAATTTTGTTTAATATTATCATTAAAAAAGAATACTAGTAATAATAAAAATTTACAATAACGTGCCTTTAGCTGAAGTCATGTGATAATAGTAACTTTCATATGAACTCAAGAAGCAACAAGAAGCTAATCTGCTATGCTTTTTATGAGATACAATGATTTAGTTGTGGTAAGCTATGTTCAGAAACAGACATGTTTTTGAAAATTGAATAAAATAAAAACTACCATTACACTAATTGACTATCATGTGTGTAACCTAAGGAAAGCTGAAGATCAATTTCTGTTAGCATTTCTGTTTTCTTTTCCATGTTGCAGTAAAATGTGTATGCTTCCAATTAAGACATGATTCAGATTATTTACAGCTGATAACAGATTTAATGCATTAAAGATTTCATTGAACCTGTTTGAATTTTATTTTTTCAAATTTCTAATATATTTTGGAAATTAATTGAAGGATATTTTGGAATAGATTCAGAAAGGAAAAAAAAAATATTCAAGGCCAATAATAATGAATATGATGAAAGTCAATAATGGAAATATGAGAAAGTATATAATCAAAATCCTTCAAATAAATTCTATTCATTCATTATCATCTGAATTATAATCATTGCTATTATTATCTTAGCGTTTCCTCGTCTTATTAACATAAATAAGACTGATCAGGTTAACTGCATCTTTTTATGCCTTTCCATCATTTATTTCCCTATCAATAAATCATATTCTTTTGATCTTCCTGAATTCAGAGCAATTAATATGAAGCACAATTTAAAATCATATTTCCTTTAATGAAGAAACACAGCCTAAAACACTACTGGCCACATATCTAATTGGAATTCTTTTGGCCCTTCATACGCTGATAGTATAATGAAAGTAGTTCTCTTATTTTCTGTTGTAGAAAATAATTACAGAAAGTATTACACATTAGATATTAAGAGAAAGGGAATTCTGGAAGTAAAATGATCATAGCTCTCAGCACATTACTACTGAAACCCATCTATAAAGAAAACATTTCTGAAAAGAAATAGAAATGACATACTGTTATAATATTGAAAACTCTAAGAAGATTTTTACATTGATACAATTTATGTAATTGAAAAGCAAAGATTAATCTTTCTTTCTTTCCCCTGGATTTGTTTTCTATAAATCATTTTAGCGACAAACATAATTTCTCTCATATTCATTTTAGTGAAATGAAATATTTTTCCCTTTTCAAAGTGTAAATGCTTACCATGTATCACACATGCAAACGTTTAATGTTATGACATTAAGAAGACATTTTGAAATAACTAAATAACTTAAGCTGTAGCATTCGTGTAATGCTACACTGTAAAATCTATCGTAATGTTCAATTTAGGAGGGAAGCACAACAGCTGATCTCATTGTGAATGTCATATAAGGAGAATAATAAATTTACTTTTGTAATTCAGTATTCAATAACCTGGTTGTATTGCTCTCCAGATTGGACATATATTGATGCAGTCTGTGAAGCTGGCTTTGATTACTTCTGCTACAGTTTGCTATTCTGTTTTGGTTTCTTCAAACTAAACTTCTTAATTTAACAATTTTATATTGAATACCTATCAGACAATGCTACTCTCCAATACATTTATCATATCATAGCATACTACATCACACAGTGCCACTATCTGTTATACTGTAGTGTGTGCAATATATCACATTTTGTTATCTAATAAACAAACAAAATTTACTACTTCTACTATGACTTATTGTCGGAACAATCATAGCATACCATTTATAAGATACTATGGAAAGTCAAAAGAACACATCACCAAATTCCATAGCATTAAAACATTGAATTTTATATGATTACCATCATTCAATGGAGCATATCTATAAATAGAATAGCCTATCACATGGTATAGAATATCATACTATATGATATTCCAGCATATCATGCTGTTATTCACAAGTTATTTATCTGAAGCAACTGCCATATTTTATTTGAGAAAATTTTCTATGCAAACAAGTATGAAAAAAGTTAAGCAGTGCTTCATAAATAAAGGATAAATGTTTATTCATTCTGCACATGAATGTGATACAGTCAATTGCTTGACATTTCAAAGACCAACCACCAAACATTAAGCAATCTTCTGTCAAAATGCTGCAAGAAGATGAACTTTAAACCTCAGCACATCTAAAGGATAATTCTGGAACTTAAATCAAATAAAGCTATTATTTCTGATTAAGTTACAACTCAGGTATGTTGAATGTTGCACAGAAATTGCCAACCCTCCATATCTTCTATTTCACTTACATTTATCTTGTGAAATTTTTCCACACCAGTAGAAAATTACCTCTGTGATAGCAAAACAAGAATTCTAATGCTGCTCTTTCAAAATACCAATATTCTTGGTATTATGGGAACTTCAAGCTTACATACCCAAAATCGATAGACAACTGAAAGGCAAACTATTAAAAAAAAAAAGTACCAATATCATAGTTTGTGCTCAAGTAAGGAAGCCTTCAAGGGGTAAACAATGTGCTAGATATAGTAACCAAATCAGTCTCAAATCACATTCTATCAGCATTAAAAAAAAAGCACACATCGGATCATATAATCTTAGATAATCAAATATTTATTTCTTTATTGCCCACAGGGGGCTAAACACAGAGGGGACAAACAAGGACAGACAAAAGGATTAAGTTGATTAGATCGACCCCAGTGTTTCACTGGTATTAATTTTATCGACCCCCCAAAAGGATGAAAAGCAAAGTCGACCTCAGTGGAAATTGAACTCAGAACATAGCAGCAGACAAAATATCGCTTCGCCCACGGCCTAGAGATTCAGATATTGAAATAAAATAGGGTGGCACTGCATAAAATACAATCGATAATTTACCTGCCAATTGACAGTCATTAGTACTGGTGCCATGTAAAAAACACCTGCACCAAGGTCACATCAAATCATCTGGCACCAAGAAAGAGCATCCATACAAGTACCAAGTAAAAAGCATCCATACTAGTACCACGTAAAAAGCACCTGTGCTAGTGTTATGTAAAAAGCACTCTGTACACTTTGTAAAGTGGTTAGTTTTTGGAAGAGCATCCAGCTGTAGGAAAAACATCCATGCCAAAACAGATGACTGTAACCATACACACAGGCATACATATATACATACATATATACATACATACATACATACATACATACATACATATATATGGCCACAGTTTAACACATATATATATATGTATGCATGTATATGATAAACAACATTAATATATGGAGTGGCTGTGTGGTAAGTAGCTTGCTTACCAATTTCTATTATAGCCTCGGGCTGACCAAAGCCTAGTGAGTGTGTTTGGTAGACGGAAACTGAAAGAAGCCTGTCGTATACATGTATGTATATATATATATATATATATATATATATATATATATATATATATATATATATACATGTGTGTGTGTGTTTGTGTGTCTGTGTTTGTCCTCCCAACATCACTTGACAACCGATATTGGTGTGTTCACATCCCTGTGACTTAGCGGTTCAGCAAAAGACACTGATAAAACAAGTACTAGGCTTACAAAGAATAAGTCCTGGGTTCGATTTCTTCAATTAAAAGTGGTGCTCCAGCAAGGCCACAGTCAAATGACTGAAACAAATAAAAGAATAAAAGAATATATATGGACAAATAAATAAAGAATTATCATATCTGTTTCCATTGTCTACCTTATTACATTTTCTTGGGACTTTCTACATTAAATATTTTAACTGGAATTAATACTATGTGTGGTCAGAACCAAATTTGAAACTGAATTGATATTTACCTGGACTTGTCTCCCTACTCTGTTATATATATGGCTCTTATTTCTAGCAGGTAGATGCTCATTAAGCATCATTACGATATTTCATAGCTCCTTAAAGCTATCATAACGGCGTTCCACCAATGCTACTACTGGTGATATCATCAAATTTTGAATTTATCCACAGATGATATGAACAGTAGTGACATCTAACTTCAAATCTCAGTGTTTGAATATTTCATTTATATATATATATATATGTACATGTATGTATATGATAAACAACATTAATATATGTGTGTGTATATATATATATATATATATATATATATACGTATATATATATACAAATGCATATGTGGGCACAGGATGTCACAAGACGTGTACAACAAAAAAATATGAAGCACGAGTACATGGAATATGAACTGTATTTTCGAACAACGAAAGACACAAATAGAAAATCATACAAACAACATAAAGAACGACCCTTCATCGGTTGTTGGCTGTTTATCTACATTCATATTTTGAGCATTTAACAACAATATACACTTTCGATAAAACAGTTGCTCCCACAAAGCAAATTAAATAAAGTTTGGGATTTTGCGGAGGGTTAGTCGATAGCTTCCGCTATCTAGGCGACCAAGTTAGTAGTGGGGGTGGGTGCGCTGAAAGTGTAGCTGCTAGAATAAGAATAGCCTGGGCAAAGTTTAGAGAGCTCTTACCCCTGCTGGCGACAAAGGGACTCTCACTCAGAGTAAAAGGCAGACTGTATGACGCATGCGTACGAACAACCATGCTACATGGCAGTGAAACATGGGCTGTAACTGCTGAGGACATACGTAAGCTCGCAAGGAATGAAGCCAGTATGCTCCGTTGGATGTGTAATGTCAATGTGAATACCCATCAGAGTGTAAGTATCTTGAGAGAAAAGCTGAACATTAGAAGCATCAGTTGTGGCGTGCAAGAGAGACGATTGCGCTGGTATGGACATGTGGTGAGAATGGAGGAGGATAGCTGCGTGAAAAAGTGCCACACCCTAACAGTTGAGGGAACCCGTGGAAGAGGTAGGCCCAGGAAGACCTGGTCTGAGGTGGTGAGGCAAGACCTTCGTACATTGGGCCTCACCGAGGCGATGACTACTGACCGAGACCTTTGGAAATGTGCTGTGCGTGAGAAGACCCGGCAAGCCAAGTAAGATCGTTGCCAGTGCCCCTGGACTGGTTCTTGTGCGGGTGGCACATGAGATGCACCATTTTGAGCGTGGCCGTTGCCAGTACCGCCTGACTGGCTCCTGTAGGATTTTCGAGCGAGATCGTTGCCAGTGCCCCTGGACTGGCTTGTGCGGGTGGCACATAAAAGACACCATTTCGAGCGTGGCCGTTTTCGTGCGGGTGACACGTAAAAGCACCCACTACACTCTCTGAGTGGTTGGCGTTAGGAAGGGCATCCAGCTGTAGAAACTCTGCCAAATCAGACTGGAGCCTGGTGTTGCCATCCGGTTTCACCAGTCCTCAGTCAAATCGTCCAACCCATGCTAGCATGGAAAGCGGACGTTAAACGATGATGATGATGATGATGATGTGTTACCAATTTTGACCCTCTGCAAAATCCAAAATTTTATTTAATTTGCTTTGTGGAAGCAACTGTTTTATCAAAAGCATATATTGTTGTTAAATGCTCGAAATATGAGACTAGATAAACAGCCAACAACTGATGAAGGGTCGTTCTTTATGTTGGTTGTTTTGTTTTCCATTTGTGTTTTCCGTTGTTCGAAAGAATTGTTCATGTTCCATGCACTCGTGCTTCATATATTTTTGTTGTACACGTCTTGTGATGGCCTGTGCCCACATATGCATATATATATATATATATATATATATATATATATATATATACTTATAGATGTATGTACATATACGTATGTATATATGCATATATATATTATTTATATTATATATATATATATATATATATATATATATATGTATGTATGTATGTATGTATGTATGTATGTATGATGAACCACATTAAATTAAGCATGTGTGTAACTTACTTTTTGAACCACAAATATATATACAATTTCAGTATACTTTATAATTTCTGATTGAAAACTTCCTCAACTACAGAATTTAATTGGAAATGTCAATTTGAAAAATAATTTATTTCTCATTTATTCTCTTTCGTCTTAAAGGGAAAGATGAACATTTTGACAGCTGGTTTCTGTTATACTATCCATTTGTCAATTATAGTATTAATTAAGTCAAGAAAAACACATCTGTTTACACACATATGCATGCATGTATACATATATTTATATGTGTGTGCATGTGTGCATGTGTGTGTATAAATATATGAATATGTATACATGCACACACACACACACACACACACACATGCGCACACACTCATATATAAATCTATTTACACACACATATATGTATGGATACACACACACACACACATACAAACTCCTATACACATAGAGAGAGAAAGAAAAGACAGCTGCACCAACACATGTACAGCCAAACTGAAAAAAACTGATAGAGCATCAAATAGATTTATTTTGTGATATCTATGCTGATTCTCTGCACTGTTATTTCAAATTATACTGAGGTGAACTTTGCTCTCCATCATTTAGGAGTTGACAAAAAAAACACCACTCCACTGCAGTGGAACGGCAAATTATTAGAACATTGATTGTGATACTTTGTGAAATCTCTACTGATTCTTTGCATTCCGACAGCCATGATTGTGATAAGCTGCATTAGTCCTAAGCTTTTTATTGGATTACATCAATAGCATCAGGGAAGAAGACTTATGTACAAACTTACATATGTGTCCAATTGTAGTTTTTCTATAAAAATTTCAAAAAGGTTTGTGCTTTACGATGATCAGTACATGTGTAGATCTGATGTCTTATGTGACATACAGACTATAATACATATATACATACGAGGGAAAGTCAAAAAGTAACGCCATTTTGTTTAGGACAGGTATAATTACCAACACAGGATCATGTATTATACATCAAAATGAAGCTGGTTCTCTGTGGATCCGATTCCTATTTCTCAACATAGTCACCATTTCTTTCAATAGCAATGTTCCACCTTCGAATGAGAGCATGTATCCCTGCCCCGTAAAATTCTGTTGACTGTTCTTTGAGCCACTACTTCACTACAGTTTTCACTTCCTCGTCACTGAAATAATGTTTGCCTCTCAAACCCTCCTTCATGGGTTCGAAGAGATGATAGTCTGAAGGAGCTAAATTATTCCAGTGACGGGGAAATGAAAACTGTAGTGAAGAAGTGGCTCAAAGAACAGTCAACAGAATTTTACAGGACAGAGATACATGCTCTCATTGGAAGGTGGAACATTGCTATTGAGAGAAACAGTGACTATGCTGAGAAGTAGGGATGTGATCCACAGAGGACCAGCTTCATTTCGATGTATGATACATGTACCTGTGTTGGTAATTATACCTGTCCTAAACAAAATGGCATTACTTTTTGACTCACCCTCGTATGTACATACATACATACATACATACATACATACATACATACATACATACATACATATATACATACATACATACATAAAGCTGAAGATCAGTGTAAAAGAGAACAGCTATGCTGAACTACTGAGAAATCTGCAGTTACTCCATCCAGATTACAAGTTCAGGTTTATACCTGTAATTATTGGGGCCCTGGGATTTGTAACACACTGCCTAAATACCAATCTTGAGAAATTAGGCTTCTCAAAACCAGAAAGGAGAAAACTAATTTGAAGACTACAGATCCTATCCATCACTGGAACTGTAAAAATCTGTAAAACTTTCCAGAAGTTTATCATTTAAATATATATGAACATGTCTAGATATGTAACTATATGCATGAGAACACATACATAAAACATACAAGTCTGCACATATGCATACATACATACATACATACATACATACATACCCTGTTGTTGATGTTCAAATTCCAATGAAGGATCTTTGGATCTAGGTTAGAAACCGGTTCTTTCTCTATTGGCAAGAAATCTTGAAATCAACCGAATAATGATATACATACATACACAAAACTTTCAGCTTCTATATTCAGTTTACAAATTTACATTTCTACCAATAATAATTGTAGCACATGGTTTTGTAAATAAATACCTAATTGTCAGTCTGGATAAACTTGGATTTTTAGAAAAAGAAATCACCAACTGATTCTCATATTACAAATACAATCTGTAAGCAGAACAGTAAAACCATGCAAGACTTTTCTTGGATTTAAGATGTGACATTGTTTTCATTATCTACGTTCCAAAGATGGAGATTTGTATCTCTGTAAGAAACCAGCACCTTCCCCAGAGGAAGAATTTAAAAGATTAAATACATACATACAGAATGTTATTTATAGGGACTTCAAAGTTTCAGACAGTTAAGCCATCATAGGCATTTCTGACACCTGGGAAGAGAGGGCTGAGGACAGAACAACATGGAGGACTGTGGTAAAGGAAGGAACTGCTTCGCTAGAGAGCAGCTATAGAAACAAACAAGTTGAGAAGCATCAGAGGCAAAAGGAAAACAACAGAAATGCAGAGCACCGGGCCACCCTCTCACTATGCAAGTACTATGACAGAAGCTGTGCTTCAATCATAGGAAGAATCAGCCATGAAAGAAGCTGCAAGAAAGAGAGCCCCTGATACATTCGATTAAGTGACCTCTAAGCTAAATTGACCATCTGCATAGACGAAAAAGGCCAATTATTATTAACTGATGTCTATCATTTGGAAATCTTTCATCACACATCTTTGACCTCTTCAGTGGCGCTTTCTGACAGAATGGACTAAGCGGAGCAGGAGGACAGAAAGTGTTGCTGAAGAGGTCACAGATGTGTGTGAAAAGATTTCTGGACAATGGACATCAGTTTGAATAAGAACAGCAATAAATGAGTGAAGAACAAATATATATAGTGTGTGTGTTTATTTGGCATCAAAAAAAAAAAAAAAAATTACAAAAAATGACCATTCTGAAATATAACAATTTCTGTGATGAAAGATTTCCAGACAATGGATATCTGTTAAAATGAGAACAGTAGTAAACGAGTAAAGAACTGTTGTATGGGGAATCTGTACACCCCCGTGATTGGCTAAGTGAACTATCCTAGTTAGTATAAATCACCATGTGCAGAACAGTCTGGGAAGAGTGTCATATGCACAGTCATAGTGTACAGGTCGTAGGAATTATTGAATAGAGATATCGTAGAGTTGCTTGTTGAAGATACATGGAGAGCAATAAGAGAACATCAGGAACATTTGGTATTCTTTTCTACTCTAGGCACAACTGGTACTTAATTTATCGACCCCGAAAGGATGAAAGGCAAAGTCAACCTCGGTGGAATTTGAACTCAGAACATAAAGACAGACAAAATACCACTAAGCATTTCACCTGGCATGCTAATGTTTCTAATTTCTTTATTGCCCACAAGGGGCTACACACAGAGGGGACAAACAAGGACAGACAAACGGATTAAGTCGATTATATCGACCCCAGTGCATAACTGGTACTTAATCTATCGAAAGGATGAAAGGCAAAGTCGACCTCGGCGGAATTTGAACTCAGAACGCAGCGGCAGACGAAATACCGCTAAGCATTTTGTCCGGCGTGCTAATGTTTCTGCCAGCTCGGTGCCTTCAGGAATGTTTGATATGGATCTTTTTTAAAACGGGGCCACATTTTTCATTAACGAAACACTTTGAAACTTGGAACACTGGTAGAATGTGTCATATAAAACATCTTTTTCTCTTAGTCTTCTTAAAAAAAAAAGAAATCCCTAAGTTATTCCATGTTAAAGTTGTCGTATTTCTGTAATTTCAACCAATCACTGACGTCCATTCAGCCGATATACATTAAGTGCCGACTACATAAACAAACGATTCTGAAACAATTCTATCGGTGATAGGGTTAGGGTTAGGGTTAGGGTAAAACAGCAAATTTAAAAAGAAAAAAGCAAATAAAACGAAGAAAAAAAAAAGAAAATGAAAAAAGCAAATAAAACGAAGCTATGGCTTAATCAGCCAAAGGAGTAAATGTAAACAACTGAATACTTGTCAGTGATTGGTTGAAATTATCGAAATAAGACAATTTTTTACATGAAATAAATTCGAATACAAAAATATTTTTCTGTTCTATAACACAAAATAGATAAGTATACAAAGTTTGAAAGTCTTTCGGTACCAAAAACACTACGTAAAACATTAATGAAAAATGTGGCCCCCGTTTTAAAAAAGATCCTTTGATATTATAACAGATCAGATAGAGGAGTGACAATGAGAAGTTGTACGCCACATCACGAACAAATATATATTGCGTGTGTTTATTTGGCCAAAAATAAAATTACCATCATGAAATATAACAATATCTGGGACCAAAGATTTCTGGACAATGGACATCATTTAAAAATAAGAACAGTTATATCCTAATAATAGTTATAAAAATATAATGGGATTTTTTTAAACATTGAATTGCTAGAATTATTTAATGTCTGAGTAAAACAGGAACCAAAGCTGTCCATAGTTATAAAATGGTTGAGAAGCACGGTGCTAAATGTTTATGGGTGTTAATCAGTTACTTCTTCGTGCAATCCAAGAAACATATTTTCATTGACAAACCCAACAATGCCCAACACCCATGTGACAGCTATAACAGAAACTATAAATATGATACTAATAAGGGATATTAATGAATATAATTAATAGTGATAGCAACAATAACAGCAATTAATTAACTTAACTGAACTTGCCTCGTTTTAGCCTCACAGGAAAGAGCAATGAGCTATTATTATGGTTGGCTCAAGAGCTTCCATTTTTATTATGATCACATCTAAAATGTCCTGTGTAAAACGTGGCTGTAAATCTCTATCTCTGTGGAAGAGAGAGAAGGAGAGAGAGAGAGAGAGGTAGGATGGAGAGAATCAGAGAGATAGAAAGAGAGAGAGACAGAAGGAGAGACAGAGTAGATGCAATAAAGAGGTTGGGAGAGAAAAACGGCTACACAGCAGATGCGGGTATTTAGGGAAGAAAGAGCGAGGAAGTAAAAGCAACAGAGACGGAAACACAGCAGAGATGTGGATGCTGAAGGGGAGATGGAGAGAGATGGAGAGAAAGAAATAGGTTTAGGTAGGGAGAGAGAAATATTTATAGAAACAAGAGAAAGAAATGGTTATGGAAAGAGTGGGGGCATTTACATGTTAAAGGTAAAAGTTGACAGGCAAAAACAGATCCTGATGCTGTATTACAGTATCACAAAAGATATTAATAAATATGAGTAATAATAATAATGATCTTTTCTACTGTAGGCAGGAGGGAGATAGTCGATTACATCGACCCCAGTACTCAACTGGTACTTATTTTATTGACCTTAAAAGGATGAAAGGCAAAGTCGACCTCAGTAGAATTTGAACTGCAAATATAAAGACAGATGAAAATGTCTGCAAGCATTTTGTCTGAAGTGCTAATGATTCTGCCAGTTGACCATCTTAATAATAATAATAATAATAATAATAATAATAATAATAATAATAATAATAATAATAATAATAAAAATAATAATAATAATGATGATGATGATGATGATGATGATGATGATGATGATATGCCAATACACACAGATAGAGAAATTAAGGCAAATAGACCAGATATAGTTGTCAAAGATCATGAAGAAAAAAAATGCTTTCTAATTGATATATCAATACCAGCAGATGACAACGTTTCTCTAAAAGAAATGGAAAAACTTTCAAAATACAAAGACCTGGAAATAGAGATAACTCGAATGTGGAGTCTAAAAACAGAAACAATTCCTATCATAGTAGGTGCCTTAGGTATAATAAAAAAATATTCAGACAAATACATAACAAAAACACCAGGACTTACAAATATATATAACATACAGAAAATTGCACTACTGGGTACTGCACACATTCTACGCAAAACACTTTCAATACAGTAAACATAAGAGCACCACAGCAAACCACAGCACATACCCAAGGCGCACAGAGCTGCGCTCGGTAGTGAAGTGAAAGCACGTTATAAAAATAAAACTACTGAACAATAATAATAATAAAAAATAAAAAAAATAATAATAATAATAATAATAATTATAATAATAATAATAATAATAATAATAGTAGTGATAATCAGGACTTACAAATATATATAACATACAGAAAATTGCACTACTGGGCACTGCACACATCCTACGCAAAACACTTTCAATACAGTAAACATAAGAGCACCACAGCAAACCACAGCACATACCCAAGGCACACAGAGCTGCGCTCGGTAGTGAAGTGAAAGCACGTTATAAAAATAAAACTACTGAACAATAATAATAATAATAATAATAATAATAATAATAATAATAATAATAATAATAATAATGCAGTACCAGGCAGTGGTTCTCATGGCTTCTATTCTTAACTGATGGTAAATGTTATTGTGTACATTGTTTTGTTTTGGTATAAAAGATGGGCTACAGCAAATATTCTGCTCAATACCACAAATTTGCTAGTCAGTTGCTTGACCTTAATCATTTGAGCATGTCCCTTGGTGGCTGACGATATGTGCATCTCTGATCACGAGCAGAAGTAGTGGGGGAGCATTATAGCCATGTGTTGAGAGGAATTCTTAGGGGTTTGGATAATTCACCTTTAGAAACATGGGTGTTTTGTTCATCATCCTTAAACAAACCTTATTGAAGGACCATTTGAGCAGGATGGACTACTCGACCTGAAGAAAATTCTAACTGGGCCCCACCTCCGAGGTCGTATGCTGTTTATCTTGATACGTTTCCATTAACATCCATTAAATTTTAATCCCCCATGACTGGATAAGTGTTATTTATATATTTCTACTCTTTATTTAATATTTTCTACACTATAACTATAGTATCACCATTATTTTGTTTTTGTATCAAATTTGTCCCTTATTTCTCAAATTATTCATGCAACAAATGGTTTGGAAACCTGAGATTGTTCATAAATACAATATTTATATATATATATATATATATATTACTGGCATCATATAAAACATTACTGAGTACGCTCTGTAAGTTGTTAGCATTAGGACGGGCATCCAGCCATAAATGCCATACCAAAACAGACAATTGGAGCCCTGTGCAGCTCTCTGGCTTGCCAGCTCCTGTCAAACCCTCTAATCCATTCCAGCATGGAAAACGGATGTTAAATAATGATGATGATGATGGTATAAGTATATACAGAGACATGCGGAAAGTAAATAGACACATTTAAATTTCAAAATTTCTGATCTAAGCATCTTAATATGTTTTCAGCGACGTAGAATTTCCAATGTTATTATTCTTTTTCATTCCAGGTGCCAATATATTAAACATTTGCAAAGAATAACCATGCCATGCACAAAAAATTCAGCAGAACTGTCAGATTTTGGGCAATCTGAGGCTGGCAAAAAATTGCCGAAAATCTTCAAATTCCTCTTGCTACTGTTAATTGAATTATAGTGCAATTCAAAAGCCAAGGAAAAGAATCAACAGAATCTCATCCCATCTGACATGGGCCCTCGGAAAGGAAGCTTCGCTGTTTGAAGAGAATTGTGGAAAATGAAACCTGTTGGAAGGCTTCTGACATTGCAAAACAGCTAGAAGTTAGTCCAAGAACGTGCTATATATTTGCATATGCTTGGGTATTAATTAATATCACGAAAAGAAAGAAATGGGCTAAGGAGATGTCATAAAAATCCAGTTCATTTTGGGATAGAGTAATTTTCTCAGATGAATCCAGATCTGCATTATTTTCAAACAGTGGTCGTGTTTGGGTCTGGAGGCTTCCCAATCAAGAATTTAATTTGAAACGAATCCAACCAACTATAAAACATGGTGGTATCTCTGTAATGGTATGGGGAGCTGTCACCAGCAATGATAGTTCTGAGCTGATTGAATGAATGTGCTGGAACCATAAACTCTGAAAAATACATTGAAATACTTAAGCAAGGACAACTTCCAATGTATTCACACGATAACATAATGTAAATGAGTTTTTATTCATGGAAGATGGGACTCCATGCTACACAGCGAAAAGGAATCAACAATGGCTGACTGAAAATGGGATCAAAAAGCTTCCTTGGCCGAGCCAATCTCCTGACATGAACCCAGCTGAAAATCTTTGGAGCATACTAGATAGAGCTATACAAAAAAACTTTTAACAGGAACCTAAATCTAAAGATGAATTGTTTTGATTGTTGCGTGAAAAGTGGGCAGAAATTCCACAAGAGACAACCACAAAGCTCATCGGTTCAATGCCAAAAGGAGTTTCTGAATTAAAAACTGCAAAGGGAATGTCAACTAAATACTAAAGTATGTAGTTCTACCTATCGATTACATTTCAATTGTTCGCTTTGAGTATTAAATAAAAGATTTTGAAAATTAAAGGTGTCTATTTACTTTCTGCATGTCTGTGTAGATAATCAGCTGGGGTTCTGTCAGTTCATGTCCAAGCATAGCATAATACTGAATTCTTTTTGTCATTTACCTTGATTTTGTGATC
This sequence comes from Octopus bimaculoides, assembly GCF_046866305.1. Classification (NCBI taxonomy): domain Eukaryota; kingdom Metazoa; phylum Mollusca; class Cephalopoda; order Octopoda; family Octopodidae; genus Octopus; species Octopus bimaculoides. The sequence goes on along the minus strand of NC_142929.1, from coordinate 14,022,898 downwards.
CACTGGAAATTCTAACAACTGTAGCATTGCCTAATCTTGGTATACTTAATTCTTCAGTTGTCAAGTCTACTGGAATCAAATGATATGGTGTTGCACCATTTTTTACTAGCAAATAGCTATGAAGAGCACTATAAAATTGGCAGACAGCTCCTTTGTAGCCTTGCAGTGTTAAGATTAACTCCTCTCATAAGAAATAACCTGCAATAAACTGTCAACCTATCAAGGAAAAGATTGTTTCTCATTTGCTTAATGCTAGAGAAACTAGACATATGTACAGATTCAACAATTTGTCAACAAAAGCAGTGTTATTTCCTGTCGCATTGAAAATATTTGTTACGAGACTCTCCAATCAAAGTTCCTCTCTTTGGGCTCCATATATCTCGTATCTCATGAATCAGAAGAATTTTTTTGTCATATTGCTACATTGCAGTATGTGTTATCAAGGCATTCTGCAATACACATTCTGCTAAACTCTGTTGTACTTCAGAAAAGAATTATTAAATATACCATGTCATTGCCTGCAATAATCTGTTTAGTTACAGATAGTAGATAAGATAAAAGTGACTTTGGACAGACACTAAAGTTCTTATCAACCAACCGATCTTCTGTGCTGTGTTCCTATGTTTTGGCTTTTAATCACTTTATAAGTAACAGGTTTATCAATATGTTTGGCTGTCTTTTGGTTGAACGTTAGTCTGTCACAAACTCCAATATTTACTCTATTTATGCCACAAACATAACTAAAGTTATCTAATCAATCAAATAAATTAGCATTTAGATAATGGGTATTTTCCTAATTAAAGCATTGTATGTAATAATCTTTTTAAGTTTGGTCAGTCATTAGGTTTCGCTTGTGGGACAGTTCCCATTCATTCACTCATATACAATGCTATTCCTCTTTTATTCTTTCACAGGTTTCAGTTGTTAGGCTGGTGCCATGCTGGGGCATCACCATGATGAGTTTTTAGTTGACCCAATACATTTTTGAGCCCAGTATGTATTCTATCAGGTCTCCCTTTTGCTGAACAATTAAGTTATGGAAACATAAACACACCAACACCGGTTGCTGAGTGGTAGTGGCGGTGGAGACAAACATAGATACCCCCTAAGGTGTAGGTGCAGGAGGTGGTCAAACTCTGTTTAAGGAGTAGACAACCACCATATATATATATATATATATATATATATATATATATTTATATATATATATATATATATATATATATATATATATATATATATATATATATATATATATATATATATATATATATATATATATATATATATATATATATATATATATATATATATATATATATATATATATATATATATATATATATATATATATATATATATATATATATATATATATATATATATATATATATATATATATATATATATATATATATATATATATATATATATATATATATATATATGTATATATTTATATATATATATATATATATATATATATATATATATATACTCTTTTGCTATTTTAATTGTTTCAGTCATTTGACTGTGGCCATGCTGGATCACCGCCTTTAGTCAAGCAAATTGACCCCAGGACTTATTCTTTGTAAGCCTGGTACTTATTCTATCAGTCTCTCTTGCCGAACCGCTAAGTGATGGGGATGTAAACACACCAGCATCGGTTGTCAGGCAATGTTGCGGGGACAAACACAGACACACAAACATATATACACACATACATACATACATATATATATATATATATATATATATATATATATATATTTATACATATATACATACGACAGGCTTCTTTCAGTTTCCGTCTACCAAATCCACTCACAAAGCTTTGGTCGGCCTGAGGCTATAGTAGAAGACACTTGCCCAAGGTGCCATGCAGTGGGAATGAACCCAGAATCATGTGCTTGGTAAGCAAGCTAGTTACCACACAGCCACTCCTCTGTGTGTGTGTGTGTGTGTGTGTGTGTGTGTGTGTGCATGTGTGTATCTATATACAGATATATATAACAGGCATCTTTCAGTTTCCATCCACCAAATCCAGTCACAAGGCTGAGGCTATAATAAAAGACACTTGCCTAAAGTACCACACAGAGGGACTGAACCTGGAACCATGTGGTTGAGAAGCAAACTTCTTACCACAAAGCCATGCCTGCATGGTTATATAGAATTAAGCTCCCCTGTAATATAACATGAGGCTGAGATGGCTTGGTGGTCAAAGTATTATTTATGTGACTTGGCTCCAGATTTGTCGTTAGTCCTTTGATGTATCTTCTGTCACAACCACTTACACCATATTGCCTCACTTCAACTAGCTGTTGAACTTAACTATCAGATCATCTTGCCTTTGATTCTGGACCTTAATCTAGATAAAACTCTCTAAGTGATGACTGGTGTCCAATGTCCAATATTTTAAATCTGGGTTTGTCCCCGTTAACAGGGGTGGCCAGATCTATATTACTCTTACAGCAACTGCTCTCACACCATCTCAACTGGTTTTGGGCATTCTCCCTCCTCAAGCCAACCTTCCCAATCTCCTCCTTTCCTGAGGCTGTCACCCATCATAAGGCAAGTCATGCTTGCATGACCCAGGATGAAGGTTTGCACCTTATTTTTTGAGATAGGCAGGTGCAGCCCACCCCAACCTTTGGGTTGGCTGGTGCCCATGATTCTTTGCTATTGTCATGAGGCCTTTTTGGAGCTGGATTTTTCTATGGGGAGCATGCTCTTGCTTATCTCCAACCTCTGTTTCTAGACACGAGCGATCCTGGGACCAAGACCTCAACCATGATTTATAAGAAATGTGGTGGAAAACTAGCTCGGGAAAGCAGGGATGCTACTCCCTGAGACCCCTTTCTCAGCACCTACTAGCATTAAGTGATGACTGATGTGCAGTACCTAATTCTATGCTAAAATCACTCTGTACATGAATATCAAAGGTGGACACTAGTCTATAACTACATCATCATCTTTATCATCATTTACTGTCTTTCTTCCATGTTGGCATGTGTTGGACGGTTTGATAGAAGCTGGCAAACCGGGAGGCTGCAACAGGCTCCAGTTTTCCATTTTGATATGATTTCTACAGCTGGATGCCATTCCTAATGCCAACCACTTTACAGAGTGTGTTGTGTGATTTTATGTGGCATCAGCATATAAAGCAACTACAATCGTTTTCTTACATCCTTACTCTAATTATATTTCTTGTCTGGTAACTAATTATATCATGCAAATTGTTATTCTCTTATTAGTTGTTTATTAACTATATTAATGCATTTTCTTTTATTAATTAAATTGTTTGCTTATATCAATAAATTGTCTATTAATTACATCAATCAAATAGTTTGCCTTTGTTAATGTTAGACAATTTTAACCCTATCAATAGATCAAATAGAGCAATAAATTAGCTAATGTTTGCAGAAACATTATAAAGAATAAGCTGTTGATTAACATGGATACTCAACAAATTCAAATATATGTTCAGGTCTATATGCAAGAATGCAAATAATGATGCAAAACATCCCTCCGTTGTAGAACTGGAACTTAGTGTGAAGAGTTCCCAAATCAAGGTATTCAATGAAGTAACCATCGATGCCGAAGTGAATGAGATTAATAATAGTAAAAAAAGAAACAAATACAGAATTTTACAATCTCAAGACAAAAGTTTGATCTGATTAGTTGAAGGTATAACACACCCATTTGAGAAATCACAGGGTTTGCAACTCAAAACAAAATCCATCTTGGACGAAACAGAAGTAGACCATACCTGACTGACTAATTTATTTTATGCTGTGGCTTCAATAACCATTGTGGTCTCTGATAGTTGAGTAAAGAGAAAGACAATGTATAAACAGGAAACTGTCATGGTAAGAGAGAATTAGACAAAAAAATTAATGTATAAATAAATGACATTGAAATACTTTAGAACATCAAAAGCAGAGAAAATACAAAGATGGCAAAAGCTAAAAAGCAGAAAAGAAAATATGGCATAAAACAGTTAAGTGAAATCAATGAGGTAACTGAAAGAAATCAAGCAAATTATAAAAACTAAATCAGCACTTTTAAGGAGCTTCAAGAAAAGATCAAGCTTCATGTTCAGAAAGAATCCTAAAAGCTTCTAAAGAAAAATTGCAAATGCTGATATAACCATTAAAACTACACCAATTGAAAAGGAAGTATGCAAGTTTTGGAAACTGATCTGGTTGAATCTCAAAGAAGACATGTGATATTCCTTGGATTTCTTGGTGAGTCAGCAACACTGAGCTTATTAAAGAAAACTATGGGAATACATCTTTGTTGAAGATGTGAGGATTGCACTGTGGAAATCTAATAAGGGGAAATCACGTGGGAAAAATAGAACCCCAAACTTCTGGTTTAGTGGATTTCCTGAGTCTCATGAAAGATTGATTCATCTGTATAATAATATTATGCATAGCCTAGGAAATCCCTCCCTTGTTGGTAAATAGAAAAACTAACCTAAAAGTGATGAAACTAATAACCCCACAAACTACCGATCAATTATGTCTCATAACCGTGTATAAAATACTAACATCCATCATTACTGAATATACATATACCTTCCAGGTAGAAGATATTCCCTAACAAACAAAAAAGGCCCTCAACATGGCTTATATGGGTGTAAAGACCAGCTTTTAATCTCTAAAATTACTCTTGAGGACTACTATAGAGCACAAAAATTTTTTTATGTTGTATGGATTGATTAGAAAAGAAAAAAAAGAAAATTGATAGTTGTTATTCTTACTAGATTAGGAAATGCTTGGAAAACCATAAAATCTCTCTGGTTTTTGGTAATTTTCTGACAAAAGCTATGGAAGACAATTCTAATACAGAATTCAGCAGCAGGTACTGTGATTGCATGGCTGTCATTTCTCTAAGTAAACTGTCAAATGACACAAGACATGCATGTAGAATATGTGATAAATCACTCAATCAGCTCCTTTACATGGACGATCTAAAGTTTTTTGTGAAAGGTGATCAACAATTAGAAAAGCTTTTAACTATAATAAACCAATTTAGTGAAGATAAATGTGCTAAAATCATATTCTTAAAGGTAAACGCTTGTAAATGTATAGTATACAGCTAGACAAGAATACCATAATTGAGGAATTAAATTCTAAAGTAGGCTACAAATATTTAAGCATGTACAAAGGGAATGGCATCCACCATCCACGAATGTGTGATAAAATACAGAAAGAATGCTATTGTAGAGTCAGAGCTATCCTAAAAAACGAACTTAATATGAAAACAGAATCATCATCATCAGTCCTCTGGCTATATACATTCATTTCATTTCTTTATTGCCCACAGAGGGCTAAACATAGAGGGGTCAAACAAGGACAGACAAAGGGATTAAGTCAATAACATCAACCCCAGTGCATTACTGGTACTTATTAATTGACTCCAAAAGGATAAAGGGTAAAGTCGACCATGGTAGAATTTGAACTCAGAATGTAATGGCAGACGAAATACCTCTAAGCATATCTTCCTTCTTCAAATTTTCTTCCATTTCTCACTGAGTGTTTTCTGTACACCTAGGGCAGAAAAGCTCATTCATTATTATTATTATTATTATTATTATTATTATTATTATTATTATTATTATTATTATTATTATTATTATTATCATCATCATCATCATCATCATTATTATTGCTAAGGCGGTGAGCTGGCAGAATCATTAGCCTGCTGGACGAAATGCTTCGCAATATTTTGCCCATTGCTACATTCTGAGTTCAAATTCTGCTGAGGTCTACTTTGCCTTTCATCCTTTCAGGGGTCGATAATTAAGTACCAGTGAAACACTGGGGTCGTTGTAATTGACTAGTCCCGTTCCTTCAAATTTCAGGCTTTGTGACTATAGTAGAAAGGATTCTTCTTCTTCTTCTTCTTCTTCTTCTCCTCCTCCTCCTCCTCCCCCTCTTCTTCTTCTTCTTCTTCTTCTTCTTCTTCTTCTTCTTCTTCTTCTTCTTCTTACTACTACTACTATTATTATTATTATTATTATTATTATTATTATTATTATTATTATTATTATTATTAATAATATAGAAAGGATTGAGGTAACTCCTCCTGAAGATATAGAGTCAAAATTAAAAGAAGAGTGCCATTGTTATCTGGTGAACGATATTTCGACATCTTGTGTGTCTTCAAATGGGTTCAAAAAATAAATTTGTCAAACTACTTCATTTTAGTAAATTTGTCAATCTACTTCATTTTGTTTAATATAGAAAGGATAGAGGTAACTCCTCCTGAAGATATAGAGTCAAAATTAAAAGAGAAGCAACTGAAAGCCTCAGTCATTTTTGGGGATGCACAAATCCGTAACTTTCATTCTTGCCAATTCTTGGATATTTAGGCAAGACAGGCGATGGAACTTGACAGAATTTTGTCAGATCACTGTGTTTTTTCTTCAGGTTTGGTTATGTCAGGTTTCTTTCTTTCACTGATAACATATGCAAAACTTCCATTCCCCAAAGTATTAATTTTGCTTGGTTCCATTTGTGTGTGTGAGTGTGCATGAGTGTGTATGCATGTGTGTGCGAAAATTACATTGTCATTGCTATGAAATAAAAGAAAAATGTGAACATTGTTCATATTAATGGCATTTTTAATGGAATTGTCATTAATTTTCTTTTCCATTTGTTTCATTTTTGCTTTAACATTGTGTGTTTTGTACCTTATATTTTAAACCTGGTTTTGTTTGTTTGCGAGTGTGCTATTATATGTGTGACAGTCTTACTTTTGAATAACATTTTGGTAGAGGAAGGGGCCATGCCAGGGAATTTTCATTACCATTTTGTGTGTCTGAGCAAAGTTGAGAAAATATATAATAATTCCATGCAGATGTATGAGGAAGATTCTGGTATAGCATTTCTCAACCGGTTCCACAAAAAGTTCCGAAGTGTTCTGTGAGGTAAGCTAATGCTAATTTCATGATTGTAATATTACTATACAGAAGCTGAAGGCAGTAGGCGTAGGAGCGGCTGTGTGGTAAGTAGCTTGCTTACGAACCACCTGGTTCTGGGTTCAGTCCCACTACATAGCACCTTGGGCAAGTGTCTTCTACTACAGCTTAGGGCCAACTAAAGCCTTGTGAGTGGATTTGGTAGACGGAAACTGAAAGAAGCCCGTCATATATATATATATATATATATATATAACCCGCTAGAAAGAGCAGCAAAAAACTCTATACCACAAAAATAGGGATAATTTCGAAGCGTGTAAACGCGGGTCGTGTTTCCCTATGACTCGTGTTTACACACTTGTTCATGGTACTCTGCTGAAGATAGTTGCCGAACAAGGTATATTTTTATCTTGCTAAATTACTTGAAACCATGGTACAGAGTATAGACTGGTAAAAGTTTTTATTTTTCATTCTCTTTCGAAATTATCCCTATTTTTGTGGTATAGAGTTTTTTGCTGCTTTTTCTAGCGGGTTAGATGTCCTATTATAGGCATCTCTGTATTTTAATGAATAATATATATATAGTCTATTGACTGATTTTTATTCTCGCTGGACCACTGGTGGTAAATTAAATTTCTAAAATTTTTTTTGCTGCCCTATGATTTATTAATGATATTATATATATATATATATATATATATGTATGTATGTGTGTGTATGTGTTTGTGTGTCTGTGTTTGTCTCCCCCCACCCCCGTAACATCACTTGACAACCGATGCTGGTGTGTTTACATCCCCATAACTTAGCGGTTTGGCAAAAGTAACCGATGGAATAAGTGCTAGGTTTACAAAGAATAAGTCCCGGGGTCGATTTGCTTGACTAAACAAGGCGGTGCTCCAGCATGACCATAGTCAAATGACTGAAACAAGTAAAAGAGTAAAAAAAAAAAGAGTAAAAATGCACAGCATATTATTGTAATATAGACATCATCCTATCTAACCCATTTGTTACCAAAAAAATATAACAATCATATGTAATATATATATATATATGTATGTATATATATATAATGGAAAAATTATACAAAATGTATAAATAGATGATGAGTAAAGCGCCGGCACAGTTTAGGTTACCCAAAGAGACCCAGAATGATGGGTCAAAACTTGTGTTGTGCTCAATAAAATCTATTACACATTCTATTACAATCCATCTCCTATCTTATTAATACTGGGCAGGGACAACTGACGAAGGGGTATACTCTTTATGTTTTATGTCTGGTTTCTCTGTTTGACTTTTCGTTGTTCGAAAAAAGTTTGTTTTCTGTTTTCGTTTGTCACTTCTCATTGTGTTTAACATTTCTTTGATGTCCTGTACCCATATATGCATGTATGTATACATATAGATGTAGGTATGTACATATATGTATGGATATATGCATCTATCTATATATTTATATTATTATTATTATTATTATTATTATTATTATTATATATATATATATATATATATATATATATATATATATATATATATATATATATATATATATATATATGAACTACGATGAAAAATATATGAGAAAGTTATAGTCTATAATTTTTTTTGTGCAGGGGTTCCTTGAGACATGTAATATATTTTAAGGGTTATGCAAGGGTAAAAAGGTTGAGAAACACTGCTCTGGTGATTTTAAGAGGAACAGGAAAACACATCTAACTGGCTCACCACTGGAAAACAAAAACAACAACAATAACAAGAATAGTTTCAATTTTTGGCACAAGGCCAGCAATTTGGGGGGAAGGGTAGTTGTTTATATTGCCCTCAGTGCTCAACTGGTACTTATTTTATCAACCCTGAAAGGAAGTGAGGCAAAGTTGATCTCAGTGGAATTAGAACTTAGAATGTGGTAATCATCATCATCATCATCATCATTTAACGTCTGCTTTCCATGCTGGCATGGGTTGGATGGTTTGACTGAGGACTGGTAAGCCAAGAGGCTGCACCAGGCTCTAGTTTGATCTGGCAAGGTTTCTACAGCTGGATGCCCTTCCTAACACCAACCACTCTGAGAGTGTAGAGGGTCCTTTTTATGTGCCACTGGCATGGGGGCCAGTCAGGCAGCATTGGCATTGACCACATTCGGTTGGTGCTTTTTACATGCCACCAGCATGGGAGCCTGTCAGGTGGCCCTGGCAGCGATCATGCTTGAATGGTGCTTTTTACGTGCCACTGGCACAGATGCCAATCAGGTGGTACTGTCATCGGTCACAACAACAACTTCACTTGCCTCAACAGGTCTTTGCAAGTGCAGTTTATTACCCAATGATTGAAGGGTACTCTTAAATGGGCCGGTTATGCTGCACTGGCATAGGTCACAGACACGGTCTCACTCGGCTTGCCGGGTCTTCCCAAGCACAGCATATCTCCAAAGGTCTCGGTGACTTGTCATTACCTCAGTGAGGCCCAATGTTCGAAAGTCATATATATATATATATATATATATATATATATATGTATGTATGTATATGTTTGTGTGTCTATGCTTGTCCCCCAACCATTACTTGACAACTAATGTTAGTGTGTTTATGTTCCCTTAGCTTAGCGGTTCGGCAAAAGAAACCGATAAAATAAGTACTAGGCTTACAAAGAATAAATCCTGGGGTTGATTCATTCAACTAAAGGTGGTGATCTAGCATGGCTGCAGGTCAAATGGCTGAAACAAGTAAAAGAATAAAAGAATATCTTATATTTAAAAGGTGAACTGGCAAGATCATTAACACGCCGGGCGAAATGCTTAGTGGTATTTTGTTATCCACTACGTTCTGAGTTCAAATTCTGCTGGGGCTGACTGCTTTTCATCCTTTTGGGGGTCGACAAATTAAGTACCAGTTCTGTATTGGGGTTGATCTAATTGCCTGCACCTCACCTCCACCAAAATTTCAGGCCTTGTCCCTAGAGTAGAAAAGAATCATTAAAATTCCTGGAAAAATGCTCAGTGGAATTTTGTCTGTTTTCATGTTCTGAGTTCAAATTCTGCCAGGATTGACTTTGCCTTTCATCCTTTCAGGTTGATAAAATAAGTACCAGTTCAGTACTGGGGTCATTGGAACTGACTTAACCCCTCCCCCAAAATGTTGGTTCCGTTCCAAAATTTGAAACCAATATTTCATATCTAAAAAGTAATTCCTGTTGCTACAATATATTTTGCACTGAAGAATTCTTTCATTGTAGAGCAACATGTAAAAGGCAGCAACACTTACTGTAAGAAAATTTCTTGTAGTATTTTATTTTTTTGTTGAATAATTGCTCGTGATGAAATTTCGCTGTAACCTGATCAATTTCTGTTCAAACATCATCCCTATCATTAATGGCTGTTTATCATTGGAGTAGATCAAATGAAAAGCAATAATTGACTTGGTTTATTAAATATGAATGCAATAATTTAATATTTATATATATATATATATATATATATATATATATGATTTTCTTATATAAATAAATATATATATTCACATAAGCCCTCTCCTTATATAATTGTAAAATAAATACGAATATACAGTACAGATACACTAAAATAAATTTAGAGTACAGATGTGGTACAGAAATATGTAGTACAGATACACTAAAACCAATACTTATGCAATATTACAGTAATTCAAAGCTGTGAGCTGGCAGAAATGTTAGCACGCTGGGTGAAATGCTTAGTGGTATTTCGTCTGTCTTTACGTTCTGAGTTCAAATTCCGCCAAGGTTGCATTTGCCTTTCATCCTTTCAGAGTCGATAAATTAAGTACCAGTTGCGTACTGGGGTCGATTTAATCGACTGCCCCCTCCCCCAAAATTTCGAGCCTTGTGCCTAGAGTAGAAAAGAATATCATAATAATTCATTATAGCAAAGCTACAAATATATAAATTAGCTAAAAATAATGTTCTCCATAAAAAAATTCAGCAAACACCAGAGCATAGGTGGGCCTGCCTATGCTCTGGTGTTTGCTGAATTTTTTTATGGAGAACATTATTTTTCTTTGTGGTTGGGTCGTTGATGACCTCTTTCTAGCATATCGGATGTCCACTTAGTGGTTACCCTTCTTATATGCATATATATATGTGTATATGTGTGTGTGTGTGTGTGTGTGTGTATGTATCTGTGTATATGTGTCTATGTTTGTGTGTCTGTCTTTGTCCCCCCACCATCGCTTGACAACCGATGTTGGTCCCTGTAACTTAGCGATTTGGCAAAAAGAGACCACTAGAATAAGTACTAGGCTTACAAAGAATGTGGTCGATTTGTTCGACTAAAGGCGGTGCTCCAGCATGGCTGCAGTCAAATGTGTGAAACAAATAAAAGAATAAAAGAATAACAGAATACACACATCCATGAAGCGAGAGGGAGGGAGGGAGGGAGGGAGGGTAGGAGGGAGAGCGGGCAAGAAAAACTAATCTCCATGCAAAAAATATCGTCAGCAGTCTTAATACATAAATCCTAAAGTTATTGTAGCTTTGCTGGAAATGTTTATTTTGTCATATCTAATTGTATTTATCATTGTATACAGAACAAGCAAAAGAGATTTATAATTTAAATACGGATTAAGTTTTAGAAAATAGGAAAGAATTACAGTAATTGCTGTTGATGTAGTGTTTCGAAAAGACATAACGTAAAGGAACAAAAAGAATTTCTACCTGCTCAACAGACATTCAATAAATAACAGCCAAATCTTCTTCGATTCATTACTCTAACATCTTGAAAATGCTAGGGACACACTGGATAATGTAGTGCAGTTGTCGTCGTCATCATCATCATCATTTAGTATCCACTTTCCATGCTAGCATGGGTTAGACTGTTGACCAGAACTGGTAAGCCAGAGAGCTGCACCAGGTTCCAGTCTGATGTTCGTTTGGTTTCTATGACTGGATGTTCTTCCTAACGCCAATTATTCCAAGGGTGTAGTGGATGCCTTTTAAGTGTGTCACTGGCATGGGAGTTTTTACATGTTACCAGTACAGGTCACCAGCACGGGTCACCAACATGGGTCACCAGCATGGCATGGGTGCTTTTACATGTCACCAGCACAGGGATGGCTGCTTTCATGTGTTTGTGAGGAAATCATTGGGGTGGTCATGTTTGGAACACTTTGATCATAATATACTTAATGAGGCTAAAGAGCAGCAATTTTATGGGATTTAAAAGCAGAAAAAAAAAAAAAGTTACTACTGCAAAGTATTTTCCTCACTCCTTTAATGTGTCTGTTTATTTAGCACAACACAGTAACTTTACAGTAATACTATACATACAGTTCGATATTTAAGAGAGGAGGAATTATGTACATTATTTACATTATTTACATTTGATGGATATTTGTCCTCATCTTGTTTGTTGTTACCACAACATTTCGGCTGATATGGCATAGTGGTTAAGAGAGCGGGCTACTAATCCCAAAATTCTGAGTTCAATTCCAAGCAGTGACCTGAATAATAATAATCATAATAAGAGTACTAATAATAATAACAACAACATTCAAAAGTACCTAAGGAATGAGAACCCAGGTTCAAAATTTCCCCAAGACACCTGATGAAGGCTGGAGGGTATATCAGCCAAAACGTTGTGTTAACAACAAACAAGATGAGGACAAATATCCGTCAAATGTAAATAATGTAAATAAAATACTATACATTTTTAGCATTGATTGTGAAGTAGTCTTGAATGTAGAGTCATTAAAGTATCAGCTAAAATGTCTCATGGTATTTTTCCTGGCTCTCTGCATTCTGGGTTCAAATGCCACTGAAGTCACCCTTGGCGTTTCGCCTTTTCTTAGTCAGAACCGTTGGGCAAAATGTTTTGCAGTATCTGTTCTAGCTCTTTGTATACTAACAGCTACATCTACAATAACACTGCTGCCAGGTTGTGTGAGCTCAAGTTCGTAGTCATTCTCTTGGATGAAATCAAGGGCATAGAGAGAAGGGACTTGCATTTATGGCAAACTGCTAGTTTTCCTCAAAACTCTTTGCCAAAAACCTTCACATGCATGTCTAGACATGGTCAAACTTGATTGGAGAAGAATCCAATTATTGCCATGTTTATAAATGTTGATTTTCTATCATTGGGTAACTAGATTTGCCTTGTAAACAAAAAAGATGCCATTTTGGACTTATAAATATTTATTTCCAGGTTTTTATAGTTTTATCAAACTTTTTAAATTTTCCAAGGAAAAACAAAATGTAAATTCTAGTGAGTGAAATACAAGCAGATGAGAATAAATTGCATTTACTAGAATTATAATTAATATCTTGATGCAATTAATTTTTTTCTGCATATTTTTAACAGAAAAATTAACTTTCCTATAACTGCTAACATAAGCAGTATTATTAAAATTGCTGAAACCACAATTATTTTGTTTCTGCTTCTAGTTTTTTTTTTTTTTTCAGCTTGAACAGTGAAAGATTTACAAGACTGTAATTCAATAATTTTTACATAATTTCAGAAAATTTAAATATTATATCATTAATTGAATTTTTTAATATTTTATCATTTTTTTGAAGAGAAACTAACAAACTTATTTTTCAAATTATCTGTAACAAGAATTTATAGTCAGAATGATGCAAATAATATTTATAAAAGGGCAGTTATGTGTGGTATAATCTGTGGTGTGGAAGGTGTGTGGTCTAGTGGTTTAGGTATTGCACTCACGGTTGCTAAATCATGGGTTCAATTCCTCGACCAAGCAACATGTGTTTTTGAGCAAAACTCTTCATTTCATGTTGTTCCAGTTCACTCAACCATAAATGGATAACTCTGTGATGGAATTGCCTTACGATCTGGAAGCCAGACGGCTGACATCATATGAAAGCTAAAAGAATTCAAAGAGCATTATGGCCAGCGATGTGTAACAACATCCATTTATCTGATCAATACCATGATGCAGTGAAAAGCTGTGGTAAACGTCTTAAATTTTCTTTGTGTTCCATCACCGAGGTACATTCTTCTGGTTTATTTTATTCAACGAGATATTAAGCCTTAACATTCACTACATGTTGTATCATTTGTGCTGTCTCAGCAATTATATATGTCATTTACATCAACAAAAGTGTAGCATCATGGGTAATTTGCATTTATCTCCAAATAGGACTTTTGCAAAAGCTAAACAGAGAAAGGAGAGAAAAAGAGAAGTTGAGACAGAGTATGGAATCGTTTATACCAGGAGTTCCCAACCCTTTTCACAGTGGTTCCCAATCCTTTTATTTAAAGGAGTTTTCTCATAGACCCCTTTTAATATGTTTATCTTTATGCATATATATATATATATATATATATATATATATATATATATATATATATATATATATATATATATATTTATATATACTCTTTTACTTGTTGCAGTCATTTGACTGTGGTCATACTGTAGCACCGCCTTTAGTCGAGCAAATTTTTTAACCATTGATTTTGCATTTGTCAGAAGTCTTTTCAGTGATTTGAGTCTTCTGGCACTTGGATATTTATGTATTAGCCTGGTGATTGTTTGCAGGCTTCATTAACTATCTTGCTCCTGTGTATTTTAGGTAGGCCGTAAAAAAGACTGGGTTTACATTTGAAGTTCATGATATGGTCTGTTTCTTTTTCTGTCAGGCTTTTTCCATGTAGAAGTATTAAGGATGCAAGATTTTTCATTGTTTTTTTGTTGCCTTTAGTTTACAACTTTTTCGTAGAAGGCATCGTTTTCTTGCATGGATAATACCAGGCTTTTATAGCATTCTGTGTCCATCAGGACTACAGCATTTCCTTTGTCTGCTTTTTTGATTGTCAGTTCTTTGTTGCTTAGATATTTCCATTCTAAATTGTTGAGGTTTGAATTAATTTTTCGCTTATGGAAAGTATTTGGGAAATTCTGGATATGGTTGCAGAAGTCATCCAGTGTTTTATTCCGACCTTTAGGTGGAAAATACTTACTTCTGTTTTTAACCAGTGATTCATCCTCATTGTTGTAGTCAGTTCGTGCTTCTGTGTGTCATAGTTTTCTGTAGAATTCCGAAATACTATCTTTAATTTCATTCTGGTTAGATCTTCATGGGGTTGGGGTAAATGTTAATCCTTTAGCTAATATACTGATTTTTTGTTGCTGGGAGAGTTTTCTTTGATAAATTTATTACTTTGAGTTTCTCCATTATGTCTTGTTCCAATGTGTATCCCTATTTCTCTCCACTCAGTCTAAAAAAAAATTTTCTGCAATATCATTGGTAGAAATTGTCAGTATTATTAATTATATTATGACTACTAGGAGGCTGGTTTTGCTGTCTGAGTAAATTGGTTGGAATTACATGGTTCAAATTTCTTTGTTAGTATAAATTGTCAGGGTTATTAATTATATTTGAGATGTTTTGCTGTCTGGATAAATAGGTTGGAATTCTGTATATATACATACATACATATATATATATATATAGAATAATAAGGCAGTCAGAATAATGAATGATTATATGTTTTTTTATTTATTTACATTGCTTCAAAAACGCACTCTCTCTCTCTCTCTCTCTCTCTCTCTCTCTCTCTCTCTCTCACTCTCTCTCTCTCTCTCTCTCTCTCTCTCTCTCTCTCTATATATATATATATATAGCGAGGTCATTGCCAGTGCCGCTGGACTGGCTCCTGTGTAGGTGGCATGTAAAGTACACCATTTGAGTGTGGCCATTGCCAGTACCACCTGACTGGCCCTCATGGCGGTGGCACGTAAAAGCATCCACTACACTCTCAGAGTGGTTGGCATTAGGAAGGGCATCCAGCAGTAAACTCTGCCAGATCAGATTGGAGCCTGGTGCAGCCATCTGGTTCACCAGTCCTCAGTCAAATCGCCCAACCCATGCTAACATGGAAAGCGGATGTTAAACGATGATGATGATGATGATGATGATATATATATATGTACATATATATAAATACAATCTGGGAATCAGGTGTAGGAAATTTGTAAGCTTCAAGCAATGAGTGGCAGGTATAGAGAACAAGAAGTGGACAATATGCGATAAGAAATATTATGAGTGGATTTGGTAGATGGAAACCAAAAGAAGCCTGTTATGTGTATATATATATATATATATATATATATGTACACACACACACACACACACACACACACACACACATATATATATATATGCATGTGTGTATGTATTTGTGTCTGTGTTTGTCTCCCCACCATCGCTTGACAAGTGATACTGGTGCATTTACATCCCCATAACCTAGTGGCTCAGCAAAAGAGACCGATAGAATAAGTACTAGGCTTACAAAGAATAAGTCCTGTGATCAATTTGTTCGACTAAAGACGGTGCTCCAGCATGGCCACAGTCAAATGACTGAAACAAGTATATATATATATACATATTTATACATACATATATATATATATAAGGAGAGAGAGTATATATATGTATATATATATATATATATATATATATGTGTGTGTGTGTGTGTGTGTGTGTGTGTGTGTGTGTGTGTGTGTGTGTGTGTATATTTATAACACAAGAAGTAAAAGGTATATATGTATATATATATATTCATGTGTGCTTATCTTTCTGTCTCTGTAACTGAACCATTTAAGGAATATTCAATTTCACAAACGTATGCGACTGCATTAAAAAGTGTTTGGTAAACATTATTAATGCTATTAGAATGTGTTTAGAAGCAATTAGAAATGGTTTGAGATTATACATATTTACTCATGAAACTTGGTAAATGTGCTGTATGATACAGCCACCTTATGTAATCTCCAACAGTTTAAATGAAAAGAAAGATATTTAGTAATTACGCCTCGTTTTCTCTCCTTACACTATTAAAAATAAATATCTATGCATTTATGTAGGTGAGTTTACAGAGCAACATGCCCTGTAAACATCTTTAAAATGTCTCTACTTTTAGCTCTGTATGTTTCTAAATTAATTGAGAGAAATGAATGAATTTTTAAAACTGCTTATATTCTTAAAAGCTAATGAATGTTGCACAGTTCTTCATCAGTGAGAAATAGATAAGCTGATAACTGCAATAATGATTTCATTGATTTTTCACGAGATGCAATGCTCATCTCACACTCACACACCCTCAAACATGTAATCAGCTTGTCATTTCATGACCCACAGCAGTTTTAAGAGGAAATCAACGAAATTTTCATTAACAGCAGCATATATTCCCTTTAAACATTGTTGACCTCCAATCACATATCACTTTCCGACCACATTGCAAAGGAATGTCATTCGCTACACTTCTGGCTCCATTGAGATAGCTTTAAATATTCATTGCTTGGATCTATTTATATGAACTAATATGTTTCTTATGCCTTTTAAAGCTCTGAATCATTATGCTAATTCAGAATTATTTCTTTCTTCAAAATGCTTAATTTTCTTTTACTTAAAATTTACTAATGATTTACATATAGGTGCAGGAATGGCTGTGTAGTAAGTAGCTTGCTTCCTAATCACATGGTTCTGGGTTCAGTCCCACTGCATGGCACCTTGGGCATGTGTCTTCTACTATAGCCCCAGGCCGACCAAAGCCTTGTGAGTGGATTTGGTAGATGGAAACTGAAAGAAGCTCGGCAAGCTGGCAGAAACGTTAGCACGCTAGGCAAAATGCTTAACGGTATTTCATCTGCCACTATGTTCTGAGTTCAAATTCCGTCGAGGTCGACTTTGCCTTTCATCCTTTCAGGTTTGATAAATTAAGTACCAGTTTCGCACTTGGGTCAATCTAATCGACTTAATCCTTTTGTCTGTCCTTGTTTGTCCTCTCTATGTTTAGCCCCTTGTGGGCAATAAAGAAATATGAAACTGAAAGAAGCTCGACATATGTATATATACATATATATATATATATATATATATATATATATATATATATATATATATATATATATATATAAGGCAAATAAGAAAATGGAGAGAATAAACAATTGACAAACATCAGCCAGTAAACATTCAATTATATCTATTTATTAATTGATTACAAACATATGTGTAAGTGATATAAGTAAACGAATGAAATAAGCCAACAAATACATAAACGGATATATATATATAGAAATAAATGAATAATAATAGATGAGTGTACAGATACTAAACTCTTACAGCCGTTTCTACTTTGAGGCATCCAAATCTTCCAATCTATCCTCATCATGTCAGTGATATACAGGAATGAACAAACATTGGACAGGGATTGGACAATGGTTGAGGCGCAAGGCTTCTTCAGAGAGTCCAAATGTTAGGAAACTAACATGTGGGAAAGTAAGTTAAAAGATTAGAGTAGGATAAAATAAAAATAAAATAAAATAAAAATAATGTAATAGACATAGTAAGGAATGGTAAGAACTTCATTTTAAGGTATTATTATAATCTATGGTATTCCATCCTGTGGTAAGTAAATAAAGTTACTCTCAGGAGAAATTTCTGCAGGCTGCAGTTTGCATCATGTTTCCATTATACTGGGGGAAATAGCAAAGGTAGTATGTTATGTGGTGAGTTTCTTATTTGCCTTATAAATCCTGAGTAAATTTCTAATTTACCCCCTACCAATAACTAGTATTCAATTGCGATATTGCCATGCAATAGTAAGC
This sequence comes from Octopus bimaculoides, assembly GCF_046866305.1. Taxonomy (NCBI): domain Eukaryota; kingdom Metazoa; phylum Mollusca; class Cephalopoda; order Octopoda; family Octopodidae; genus Octopus; species Octopus bimaculoides. Next base: position 14,004,376 of record NC_142929.1, on the reverse strand, counting down.
ACTTGGTTATAAATACATAGGTACACATCCGGTAGTATATTGGATATTTAATATCCCTTAGATGGTTACTTAACCTCTAACTCATACAGACATATATATATGTGTGTGTGTGTGTGTGTGTTTGTCCCCCCACCATTGCTTGGCAACTGATGTTGGTGTGTTTATGTTCCTGTAACTTAGCAGTTCAGCAACAGAGACAAATAGAATAAGTACTAGGCTTACAAAGAATAAGTCCTGGAGTTGATTTGTTTGACTAAAGACGGTGCTCCAGCATGGCCACAGTCAAAGGACTGAAACAAATAAACAAATGAAAGAATAACCATTCAATAGCTGTATTTCTTAACCCTTATAGGTACAGGTGTGGCTGTCTGGTAAGTAGCTTACTTACAAACCACATGGTTCAGGGTTCAGTCCCAATGCATGGAACCTTGGGCAAGTGTCTGCTACTTTAGCTTCAGGCTGACCAAAGCCTTGTGAGTGGATTTGGTAGATGGAAACTGAAAGAAGCTGTTAAATCAGAAAATTCAGAAAAAAATGTGTATAAGGGATGACCACTAGGTGGATTTCCAATATGCTAGAAAGAGGTCATCAACGACCCAACCACAAAGAAAAATAATGTTCTCCAGAAAAATTTCTTTGTGGTTGGGTCGTTGATGACCTCTTTCTAGCATATTGGATGTCCACCTAGTGGTCATCCCTTATACACGTATATATATATATATATATATATATATATATATATGTCTTTTAGTAAAGGATGTAAATATTGGTGAGAAACTAATGATCCTCAAACAAAGTTGCAAAGTCCTTTGCATGTAAGAAGCCCTTTGAGTTAAAAGTTAAAGACAGTTCTTTGTCACTCTTGCTGTCAGAAATAATGCAAACCAATGATTTGGATGTTGGAAAATTGTAACCGATGTAGCGGTTGTTTACTTCACAAATTGTGAAATGAAATATAAATAAGATGAAATAAAATAAAATAATCAAGTATTATTTAATTCACACATTTCTTTAATTAATCACAAACTGTGTGATTCAGGTTTTGCATAATTCTTTCAAATTCGATTAATCATTTTATCTAAAACTGTATCACAAGACTCTTTTAGTTCAGTCATTTCTTTGTTTTTTTTAATTTTTAGCTTTTGTGTTGCGCCTGTTGTTTAGCCCTTGGTTGACTTTTATGTAGCGAACCTATTACCCAAACCATTCCTTTCATGACCATCCTACACACATATATACGAAGGGCTTCTTTTCGTTTCCATCCACCAAATCCACTCACAAGACTTTGGTCAGCCCAAGGCTATGGTTTTTCAGTCAAGGCTGTGTGGTTAAGAAACTTGCTTTGTGACCACAGGAGTTCCAGGTTCAGTCCCACTGTATGGCACTCTGGGCAAATGTGTTCCCTTATAGCTAGCTCCTGGCCAACCAATGCTTTGAGAGTATATTTGGTAGATGGGAACTGTGTGAAACCATTGTATTTGTGTGTGCATGTGTATGTGTGTGTGTATGTGTGTGTGTATTTGTTTGTGTGTGTGGGTGTTTGTGTGTTGTGTTTTTGCCAAAAGTTTGGTGATACCTGCTTGGAGACCTCTTTTACTCTTTTACTTGTTTCAGTCATTTGACTGTGGCCATGCTGGAGCACCATCTTTAGTCGAGCAAATCAGCCTCAGGACTTATTCTTTGTAAGCCCAATACTTATTCTATCGGTCTCTTTTGGTGAACCACAAACTTATGGGGACGTAAACACACCAGCATCAATTGTCAAGTGATGTTGGGGGGACAAACACAGACACATAAACATATACATGCATACACACACACACACACACACACACACACACACACACACACACACACACACATAAAAATATACGATGGCCTTCTTTCAGTTTCCATCTGCCAAATCCACTCACAAGGGTTTGGTTGGCCCGAGGCTATAGTAGAAGGCACTTACCCAAGGTGTCACTGAACCCTGTGGTTGTTAAGCAAGCTACTTACCACACAGCCAGTCCTACGCCTATGCAAATTTTTCAAAAAGTTTTCATTATTCTCAACACAATCAAGGAGGTCTTGTGCAGGTGAAACTTGAGTGCCATTTTGGTCAGCTGAAAGCAGTTTTGGCACAAATTTGGCAGACATGCGTCTCATACTCAAATCTTCAGTGATAATGGACTGAACTGAACCATAACTAACCTGCACATCCTCTGATAACCTACGGATGGTGATTCAATGATTTCCTGTCACAGCTACATGCACATCTGCAATGTTTTTCTCAGTTCTGCTGGTTGCGGGTCTCCCAGAACGTTCGTCACTATCAACATTTTTTCAGCCATCTTGGATACATCTGAACCCCTCGTACACTTGTGTGCAGCTCCTTCACTCCTCTCTATACACTTTCTGCAACTTTGCATAAGCCTCTGAGCAGGTATGGCCATGACAACTTTCCTTGTCATGGTAAGTGCGACGATCGCACGCTACACACTTCCTTCCAAGCACTGCTGTAAATTGCAGAAGTGAATAGAATGTCAAAACTTAGTCCACATGCACAGTAGAGTTCAAGAGTGTCAAGTGGCTTCACTCTGCATGCTTTAGCTTCGTTACTATGGCAACAGTTTGGATACCTATTGATCAGACTTTGTATATATATATATATATATATATATATATATATATATATATATATATATATGAAAATACACACTTCTGATATAGGATAAAATTTTTTCAAAAAATTTCATCAAGTGGCCACCATATTAAAATACCTTTTAAGGTGAAAATTATAAACAATTATAAGGGCAAAAGAAAACAAAATTTCTATGCCAATATGCTGAGAAATAGACTATATCATCAGTCACCACATAGAATATACATCACTATGAATACACAGGATGTTGAAAATGAGAAGGTATGCTAACAGAAATTCTTTTTAAATTCTGTTATCACCGAATCGGACCGATGTCTGGATTAATCCATAAAGGATTTTTTCCTTCATCAGCGGAGAAGACAATCAGAAATAAATGAATAATTATATATATATATATATATATATATATATATATATATATATACATACACACACATATATATATATATATACATACACACATATATATATATATATATACACACAGTGGGCTTCTTTCAGTTTCTTTCTATGGAATCCCCTCATAAGGCTTTGGTCAGCCCAAGGCTATAGTAGAAGACACTTACTTACCCAAGATACCACACGGTGGGACTGAACCTGCAGCCATGTGGTTGGGAAGCAAACGTCTTACCACATGGCCATGCCTGAAAAGAAGAATGGCTCTTAAACTTTGCCAATTTATATGACTGCCCCCTTTTAGAGACTTTGTCAGTAGGTCATTGACATCATTGTCCTTACCGCCACCACCACCGCCGCCGACGCCGCCGACGCCGCTGACGCCGCTGACGCCGCCGCCACCACCGCCACCACCACCACCACCATCATCGTTTTTACATCTGTTATGTTGATGTTGGTTCAATGAGTCTTCATGAGCTGGGTGTTCATTGTGATGTCAGCCTTGCTTGTTATTAAGTGATGTACTTTATTCCACATTTTCACATACTGCCAAGAACTGCTAAGAACTGCCAAGAATTGTCAAGATGCTGGACGTTTTTATTTTTGCACGGCATAAGCATTTTAGCCCTGTGTGCATTGTTCTTGAACAAAAGACACTTAGACAAAACGCAAACACCCACCCCACATGTGCACTCATGTGCACACAAACTGACACATGTACACACACTCACACACAGACAAGTCGTTCTTACAGTTCTGTCTATTAAATTTCATTCACAGAACATTTCTATTGCTTCAACCTGAAGCAATAGGAGAGGACAATTGTTCTTGGTACCACGCAAGAGTATTGAACATAAAACCATGAAGTTGCAAAGTGAATTTCTTAATCCCCCAACCCCATGGGTAAAATTTCCTCTTTGGCTGAGGGGTTTCCAAAATCCCTTGCTAAGATGTTTCAAAATATTTTTTTTTGTTACTTTTGTGGCTGAGTGGTTAGGTGTGTTGTAGTCTCAATCATGAGATTGTAGGTTCAATTCCCAGACCTGTTGTGCAATGTGTTCTTGAGCAAAACGCTTCATTTTACAATGCTACAGTCCACTTAGCTGTAAATGGGTAACCCTGTGATAGACCAGCCCTCCAACCAGGGGGAATATTGGTCTGCTTGTCTAGCCGCTGATGTGACATCATCCGAAAGCTAAAATGATGCAAAGTGTATTGTGACCAGCGATGTATAGCAACATCTGATCGTCTGGTTGATCACATGATCACATGATGTTTTACTAGGAACTGGAAAATATTCAATTATCAGCAAAAAAAAAAAATATTTCTATAATCATGCTGAAACAAGAATACAAGATCTGATGTACAAAATCTTGAAACCACATTACATTTTCTCAGCATCCTAACTATAAATTAAATTTTCTCCTTAGCAAATGTTATTGTCTCTTCTCTATATACAATTATTACAGTTTTGAAATTTTTATATTCTATAAATTGTTGCAAAACGGGTTTTTTTCATTTTTGTGCTAGAAGTGATATTTCCATGTCTACTTAAAATAAAATTACAAATTAAAAAAAAAATGGTTAATTGTATTACCAGCTTTGTGTTTTCTATATGTAGAAATCAAAAGAAATTTCTGTTGTTTCTTTTACTTCTTGTTTCTCTTTGTATGGTCTTCTCTTTAAATAGACGTCACACAATCATGATAATTAAACAAGTTTTCAATCAAATGAAAAAGAAAAATTTGTACACAGTTCCTCAGCCTGCTAAATTTTGAATCCGTGCAGAAGTGTCTCTATAATCAATCAATCTGTTCAAAGTAGCAACCAAATCTCCCTTCAAATATGAAAATATAAGGGTATATTACATCAGTGTTTCTCAAGACCTCTCGAGTCAAGTGAAGTCATTATCATGGCCGATGACAGTACCACCAAATTGGCACCTGTACCAGTGACACGTAAAAAGCACCATTCAAATGTGGTCAATGCCAGTGCCACCTGACTGGCTCCCATGCCGGTGGCACGTAAAAAGCACCATTCGAGCATGGTCGATGCCAGTGCTGCCTGATTGATCCTGTGCTGGTGGTATGTAAAAAGCACCATTCAAGCATGATCATTGCCAGTGCCACTTGACTGGCTCCCATGCCAGTGGCATGTAAAAAGCACCCACTACACTCTCAGAGTGGTTGGCATTAGTAAGGGCATCCAGCTGTAGAAACCTAGCCAGATCAGACTGGAGCTTGGTACAACCTTCTGGCTTGCCAGCCCTCAGTCAAACCATCCAACCCATGCCAGCATGGAAAACGGACGTTAAACGACGACGACGATGATGATGATGATGATGGTGACCCCTTTGATTTCTATTTTGCTCAGATGGACCCTCCTAGCCATTTGATGTTTAAAAATATCAGATTATATTTTCGTTATTAAATATTATTAGGAATTGTATGGAAAATTGTTGAAATATTTTATGTATTCTAGAAGTATAAACAATTTTATTGAGCATAGATTTTAAACACAAAATCTTGAATGGATCCTCAAGGGCCACATGGACCCTGTTGAGAATCATGGAATCAGATGGTGCGATCTTAGCAGTACTGGATTAATCATTAAGCAAAATAAGCAGGGGCTTTGGGCATCAAGAGAAGAAGAGGCACCACAGAAATGATAAATGATTTTAAACTTAGTAAAATAATATTCAAAATGGTTTATATGATAGTAAATATAATTTTGTAGAATTGATAGTGTCATAGTCAGGATTTGATCAAAGACTTTGCAATTAAAAAAAGAAGGATATAACTTTTTAAATATAGATAAAGTGGAAGTATACAAAAATAAACATTATTTTCCATCTTATTGTTAGTTTTGTTTCGTTTTGAAAAATAAAGATATATTTTATGGTTTATTACCTCCCCCTTAGTGAAGGCAGAGGTATTGTTTTCAGTCATGTTTGTTTGTTTGTTTGTCCGTGGACAAGATATCTCAAGAACTGCTATAAGCAGTGTTAGCACTGTAGAATAGTTTTGTTGACACATTGTATTGAATATAATCAGCATAAGTATAGGATCCTGTTCATTTTATCTGTGTACCCATGTGTACTATGATAAAGGTTGCAAGACTTGTTTCAGTTGTGCACTTCAAGGGTGCACTCAAAGCCTCACTGAAGAGCTTTGAGATCAACCTCAACACCTGAGAAATGCAAGCAGAAGATTGCCATACCTGGTAAAGATGCACCAACAATGATGCCACTTTCTATGAATAAATGAGGATCGCAAGAGCACAAAGAAAACATGAATTATGCAAGTCCAGAGTCAAATCCTTGCCTTCAATTCCAACAGATTATCAGTTCCCAAATTGTGGCAGATCCTTCTGAGGATGCACCAGACTGACTGACCACAGCCAGACACACTGTGCTTTGTCTTCTCCCATACGATGTCCTTGGTCATCGTCAACAAAATCAGACAAATTAATAATAATTGTGTACAAAGCATCTTTTCAGTTTGACCTTTTCAATGCTTTGACATTTTCTTGAAGTTATTCCAATTGTTTTATTATGTGAAGTGGATCCATTAATATCAGAAAGTCAAGAATATCTACTGTTCACCTTTTAAAGACAAATCATATTAACTTTTTATATTTATATATATAACCTAGATCTATTGAGTATTGCCATTCTCTTGAAATTAGAGTTATTTTTATTTCATTTGTTGTTATTCCATTTCCTCAAGTGTATTGACTCCTCTCCATTACAATGAATTTTATTTGTCACTTTGAAAGGAACTCTGGGTACATTGGTCCTATGTGCTTTTGGAAAGTTCCCTTCAAGTCTACAGATTTTTGAAGTCAGAAGTTCATTTGAATTTTCAAGGCAAATTCGGAATAGGACTTCAGTCCATAGAAGGGTCAACCCTGTTGCTGATACTTAATTTTATCTAAGTGAATTAGAATAATATAAAACAAAACACTTTACATTAGCCTGAAATTGAAACCCACAATCTAATTATCATGAGTGCAACTCCCTAACCACAACGCCACACAATTTCATGGTGTAATTTAACTACATTAAAAATAATGAGAATATTTACATTCATTGTTGCTATGAATATGGTAGACAGGAATCCCACAGCTCAGTTTTGTGTTGAGTGCTATTAATATAAATAATAAAGATGTATTACATTGTTAGAAATTTATAAGGAAGTGGTTCGGTCAAATGAATCAATCCGCAAACTGACGAGATTTATATGTCCTAAATTTGCAGAAGAATCTGTTGTTCGGGCAGTTTAGCTTAATGGTAAAACACTTGATGCATAATTACAGGGATGTGTGTTTGAATCTCGTGGCTAGCCGCAAACAGATTTTTCTGCAAAATATGGATACTTTATACTTTTTATGCTATAGGCGCAGGAGTGGCTGTGTGGTAAGTAGCTAGCTTACCAGCCACATGGTTCTGGGTTCATTCCCACTACATGGCACCTTGGGCAAGTGTCTTCTACTATAGCCTCGGGCTGGCCAAAGCCTTGTGAGTGGATTTGGTAGACAGAAACTGAAAGAAACCTGTCGTATTTATATATATATATATATATATATATTACATTTATTGAATAGTAAAGTTACTTTTTGATGTGAAGCGACACAACTCAATACAGATATATGCACAAATATATCTGAAAAACACTGGAATCAATGCTACCGAATAAGTCAAAATGGTTCTTGACAGTAAGGTAGAGACTCTGTATTCATCCATTTATTTATCTATTTATTTATTCATTTATTTAGTTTATCTATTTTGCCATAGCATATATAGTAGATTATAAAATTAAATTAAATTAAAGTTGGAATTTAGAACCTTCAAAAGCAATGCAAATAATCTTTACTTCTGGCCTTTCAGAAAGATTGATTCAAATTCTAAGCAGTATTATTTGAAAATCCTTATTAATAATATCTCTTTTACTTGTTTCAGTCATTTGACTGTGGCCATGCTGGAGCACCGCCTTTAGTAAAGCAAATCGACCCCTAGGACTTATTCTTTGTAAGCCTAGTACTGATTCTATCGGTCTCCTTTGCCAAACTGCTAAGTTACGGGGACGTAAACACACCAGCATCAGTTGTCAAGTGATGTTGGGGGGACAAACACAGATGCACAAATTTATACACACACACACACATACATATATATATATATATATATATATATATATGTACATATATACGATGGGTTTCTTTCAGTTTCCATCTACCAAATCCACTCACAAGGCTTTGGTCACCCCAAGGCTATAGTAGAAGACACCTGCCCAAGGTGCCACACAGTGGGACTGAACCTGGAACCATGTGGCTGGTAAGCAAGCTGCTTACCACACAGCCACTCCTACGGTTAAAAATGTTTAAAACATGTGTGCATGTGTGTGTGTGTGTGTGTGTGTGTGTGTCTGTGTGTGTGTGTATGAGAAGCTCTAATGCAAGTGCACAAGCATTTCCACCAATCGCTTTCAATGCCAGTATGTCAGCTGACTGAAGAGAATGTGGCCGGATGCTCAAGTCTTGTGTACTCAAAGAAGAAGAATATTTATATATATATATATATATATATATATATATATATATATATATATATGCACACACATACACACACATAGACAGAAAGACAGACACACACACATAAAAGAAAAAACACATGTATATACATGCGCACACACTTATATATAGATATAGATATATATAAGAAACTATGTTTAATCATTAGAAGAAATATTCTCAGCTTTGAAAAAAGGACCTCAATAGCAGTTTATAACAAAGTAGAGTGTGATATATAAATTTTGATTTTAGCTGAAAGCTAAATTATATATGAAAGATCTATCATTTCATCTTATGAATTGTTGGTGAAAATCCAATTTACTCTAACGATGCATAAGATGAAATGAAAAGATCTCTTGTAAATAATTTAGCTTTCAGCTAGAATAAAAAAAATTCATGTGTGTGTATCTCTGCCTATCTGTCTGTCTGTCTGACTGTCTGTCTGTCTGTCTGTCTGTCTGTCTGTCTGTCTGTCTGTCTCTGTCTCTTACTCTCTTTCTCTCTATGTATCTGTCTATCAATTCAATCTATTTTAGGTGTGTATGTGTGAGCATATACTTCATATACATATATATATATATATATATATATATATATATATATATATATATATACAGATATATAAGTGTGTGTGTCTGTGAATCGTTGGCAGTTTTTTTTCCCTGTCTTCTTTTTCTATTGGACTTTCCTCTGTCTCCTGTTTCCAAAGAGAGCTTTGCTTGAACCGTAAAACCACCTTTCTTTCCTTCCTTGAGCATCTGCGAATACTTTACATGTAACACGTCCTCGCATTGTTGTTTTTTTATATTTGTTCTTCATTGTTTTGCATTTACTATATATATATATATATATATATATATATATATATATATATATATATATATATATATATATATATACATATATATATATATACATATATATATATATACATATATATATATATATATTTACATAAATGCATATATATATGTACATACATATATATATATATATATATATATATATATATATATATATATATATATATATATATATATATATATATATATATATATATATGTATATACATATAAAATACAGTGTACATTTAAACACATCGGAGATGTCCATAATAGGACATCTAACCTGCTAGAAGGTGCAGTCAAAACTCCACACCACAAATTAGGGATAATTTCGAAAGGGAAATATATATATATATATATATATATATATATATTTTCTCTCAGTCTATGGGGTTTTATTATACTGTTGCTCTCCATCCAAACCCTTTATGTACTGTCTTATCATCTCGTCCTCCCTGACCCACCTCTATTCCTCTTCACTCTCCCCTCAATCTAAGACACAACAGTAACCACACTGTCACCCTTGTTCACCAGTCATGCATCTCCTCTTCAGTTACACACCTGTTCCTGTACCCCAATCAAATTTTAGCCTGAACACCTGGCTTAAATCCAGCTTTCTCAATACTGCAATCCTACTCAGTTAAAAAATCTTATCATGTGAGTTCTTTGGTGGTCTCACTTGTCCTGATGCCAATTAAAAAAGAACTCATTACACTCAATAAAATGGATGGCATGAGCTCAATGCAGTCTTTTGGATTGTCAGGTCCTGTCCAGCTGTGAAAGCTATGCCAGAATGGAAGATGGACGTAAAATGACAATGAGGATGATCGGCATGTGTGTGTGTTTGTGTGTGCAAGTGTGTGTGTGTTTGTGTGTGCATGTGTGTGTGTGTTTGTGTGTGTTTGTGTTTGCAAGCTTGTGTGCATTTGTGTGTGTGTTTGTATGTGTTTGTGTTTGCAAGCTTGTGTGCATTTGTGTGTGCATGTGTGTACGTGTTTGTGTGTGCATGCATGTGTATTTGTGTGTGTATGCATGTGCGTATTTGTGAGTGCATGTGTGTGTGTATTTGTGTGTGTATGCATGTGTGCATATGTGTAGGCATGTGTGTGTATGTTTGTGTGTGTATGCATGAGTATAATATAAAGTAAAGTAAATATCATAAGATAAATATAATAAAAAGATTACACGTGTTTCATAACCAATTTTCAAATAGAAAAGAAATTTAAATCGATTAAAATCAATTGAAATTATCGAAAATAAGTTCTATTAAAAAATATAGCTACTCGTCAGATAGTAAGTAGAACAATAATTAGATATATATCTCAACCAACAATAAGTACCAAATGGATTAATATGAAATACTTATTATATAAAGATAGAAAAATTATTTAAAAAATATCATAATATCAAAATAATAACCATTCAATAATCATAGTGGATTTTCATCGATGAGTTCTTGAAAATTGGTTACTTTCCCTAAAACTATATATTTTATATATACTTTATCTATAAGGCTCAATTTAATTTTAATTTTTTATAAATTGATTTTAATTGAGTTTTTTACCTGTAATTTTGGATTTTGTCCCTAATATTATATATATATATATATATATATATATATATATATATATATATATATATATATATATGTATATATATATATATATATATATATATATATATGTATATACACATACATATATGTATATATGTATATATGTATATACACATACATATATCTATATATGTATATATATATATACACACACATACATATATATAGTGCTAGTTTTGTTTAATTTTATAAAATCAAAATTTATGAGCGAGATCGTTGCCAGTGGTGATGGACTGACTCCTGTGCAGGTGGCACGTAAAATACACCATTTTGAGCGTGGCCGTCGCCAGTACCGTCTGACTGGCCCTCGTGCCGGTGGCACGTAAAAGCACCCACTACACTCTCGAAGTTGTTGTTGTTAGGAAGGGCATCCAGCTGTTGAAACTCTGCCAAATCAGATTGGAGCCTTGTGTCGCCTCCTGGTCCACCAGTCCTCAGTCAAATCGTCCAACTCATGCTAGCATGGAAAGCGGACGTTAAACGACGACGACGATGATGATGATGATATATATATATATATATATATATATATATATATATATATATATATATACACACATATACATAGTGAAAATTTACAAAAAAACAAAAGATGAAGACGGGTGTGTAAACAACAAACAGATGTATCAGTTTAACGCTCAGGAAGTGAGAAAGTCTTTTACATTTCGAGCCTATTCTCTCGGACAGAAAAGAACACAAAAATAAACAGGGAGAGAAAATAGAAAATAGAAAATAGAAAATACAGACATATATGTGTATATATATATATATATATATATATATATATATATATATATATATATATATATATGCATACATACACATATATATGTACATACATATATTTGTGTATAGATCCAGGACACCATGGAACGTAAACAACATAAAATAAAAATAAAATACGTAAACAACATGAAGTACGAAATACAACATGGAATACGAATTTTTTTGCGAACACTGAAAGAAACGAATGGAAAATAAGACAAGCACCATGAAAAAACGACAAGCAACATGAAAAAACTGCTTTTCTACTTCGTATTTCAAGCAATTCACAACAAGATACGTTTTCAACTTAACAGTTGCTCCTGCTAAGCAAACTGAATAAAATTTGGGATCTTGCGGGTGGGGGGGGGGGGTGTCAAAGTTGTTAACAAAAACGAGACAGTGAAAACAGACAGGAAGGCACCCTTACACGTTTATTTTTTAAAAATCTCTACAAGGAGAAAAAACTGCAAATGTAGGAATAAATGTATATCAGTAAACTAACTACAGATAGTAGTTCAAGCATGGCATTAATGTTTTAAAACACATATTCTTATGACTAGCAGAGAAAGAGGAAGAGAGGGAGAGGGAAAAGAGAGAGAGAAACAGACAGACAAAGAAGGAAGAGTGGGAAAGTGTATCTACATTAAAAGGTGAAGACCCCCTTTGGTCATGAATGACCATGGCATTATGCCTAGAAAGTTACCTTCCAAGGCAGAAGTTTGGGCAAGGTTGTTTATCAAAGACCAGCAGTCACCCATGCATACAGGGCGGGATTAAAGCCCGTAGAGGCCTTAAGCACTTAAAAGGTTTCAGTGCCCTCAAGTATATATGTAAATGGTTCGAAATGTAAGCAAAAATAATTTAAAATGTAAACGATAATAAACCATAAAATAAATTATTTTTCAAAATGAAACAAAATTCAGAGTAAGATGGAAAATAATGTTTATTTTTGTATGCTTTCATTTTATTTATATATGAAAAGTTTTCTCCTTCGTTTTATTTTTTAATTGCAAAGTGTTCAATGACATTGTTAAAATTAATTAATTAGAATTAAAACTTCTGCTTCTATACTTCTATACTTAGTAGAGATAAGGCATTACGGATATTATTTTAGCAAGTTTAAAATAATTTCTTTTGTACCATAAACCATTTTCATTTCTGTGGTGCCCCCTGTCCCTTGATGCTGTAAACACGTGCTTATTTTGCTTAATGGTTAATCCAGCACTGCATGCATACCAGCCTTCCTTCTCCATGCCACTAATGTTATCCAAGGGAAAGGCAAAGGCTAATACAGCTTGGCACCAGTGACATTGCTTTCTACAGCTCAGTGAGCTGGAACAATTTGAAATACAGTCTCTTGCTTAAGAACATGACAGACAACCTGGTTCAGGAATCAAACTCACTACCATATGATTGTGAGCTTCACACTCTAGCCACTGAGCCATGCACCTGACAATAATATCGACACATTATTACCAATAAGCAGTGCTCCAGTATGGTTGTAGTCCTACAAGTGAAACCGTAAAGAGAATAAAAGAATAAAAGAATAAGGACAAATGAGATATGACAGTGGCTTAATACCTCACCTTAACTTACGAACTGCTTTGGAGCTCAAATGTTCCTTTATTGGTTCATTGAATATTAATGTTTCGAAGAGTGGTGCCAAACTAAACATGAGAATACTTCACATTTGACTAATAAAGCATTAAAAATACATTCAAATCTGAAGTATACTTTTTCTTTACTGAGGTGAATGCTAATTTCATTGCTATGGTTTGTCAATGCTACAAATATAAAATTTGTGGACAAGGTTGACAGAGATAATGAATGCAGACATATAGAAATAGGAAATTGTATAAATTTTGTTCAGAGGAGACCATCTTAAATAAATTAGTCATTTGTATGTACAGTTTAAAGGGACAACTTTAGTGAAACTAAATTAGACACTTCATGTTCAATTAGACCATTTTCATGAAATTAAATTAGTCATTTCAGTGTCATGGTGTTTTTTAATTAGAACATTTTATTTTAGTCAAATTGAATTAGGCACAGGTGTAGTTGTGTGGTAATATTCTTGCTTCCCAATCACATCGTTCTGGGTTCAGTTGCACTGCCTGACACCTTGGGCAAGTGTTTTCTGTTATAGCTTCAGGCTGAACAAAGCTCTGTGAGTGGATTTGATAGATGTAAACTGAAAGAATCCCTTCATATATATATGTGTGTGTGTGTGTGTGTGTGTGTGTGTTTGTGTCTTTGTATGTCCACCTGCAACAGGGGCTGGTGTATTTACATCCCCATAACCTAGCAGTTCAGCAAAAGAGACTGATAGAATAGCTACCAGGCTTTAAAAAAAATTGGTGAGTACTGGAATCAATTCATTCAACTCAAAGTTCTTCAAAGCCACAGCTGCAGTCTTATGGCTAACAGACAGAAAATGAAAGATAGTCACTTCAGTGTTATGAATACCTTTCAATCAGTGGGCAATATGTTGTGCTTGAGAAAACCTGTTGAGTCAAGTGAAATCACTATCATGGTCGATGCCAGTACCATCTGACTGGCACCCATACCAGCAGCATGTAAAAAGTACCAGTCGAGCGTGGTTCATTCCAGTGTCACCTGACTATTTTAGCCTTACAATAATCATCATCATCGTCGTCGTCGTCGTTTAACGTCTGCTTTCCATGTTGACATGGGTTGGACGATTTGACTGAGGAGTGGCGAACGAGATGGCTGCACCAGGCTCCATTCTGATCTGACAAGGTTTCTACAGCTGGATGCCCTTCCTAATGCCAACCACTCTGAGAGTGTAGTGGGTGCTTTTTATGTGCCACTGGCATGGGGGCTAGTAAGGTGGCACTGGCATCGACCATACTCAAATGGTGCTTTTTATGTGCCACCAGCACGGGAGACAGTCAGGTGACACTGGAATCAACCACGCTCGATTGGTGCTTTTTACATGCTGCTGGTATGGGTGCCAGTCAGATGGAACTGGCATTGGCCATGATAGTGATTTAACTTGACTCAACAGGTTTTCTCAAGCACAACATATTGCCCACTGATTGAAAGGTATTCTTAAATTGGCTGGTTATGCGACGCTGGCACAGGCCACAGCTACAGTCTCACTTGGCTCACTGGGTCTTCTCAAGCACAACATATCTCCAAAGGTCTCGATCGCTTGTCATTGCCTCCATGAGGCCCAACGCTCGAAGGTCATGCTTCATCACCTCATCCCAGGCCTTCCTGGATCTACCACTTACATAGGTTCCCTCCACCATTAGAGTGCAACACTTCTTCACACAGCTGTCCTCATCCATACACATTTTATGACCATACCAGCACAGTCAGCTCTCTTGTAGACCACATCTGATGATTCTTATGTCCAACTTTTCTCTCAGGGTGTTTATTCTGTCGTGTATGCACACTAACATAACATATTTAATGAAATTTAATTAGACATTTCAGTGTTATGGTACGGTTTAATTATACAACTTTGGTCAAATCAAATTAGTAACTTTAGTGTTTATAGCATTGTTTAATCAGACTATTTCAATGAAATTAAATTAATTACTTCAGTGTTGGTGTACTGTTCACTTAGATAATTTTAGCAAAAATACATTACTCACTTGCATGTTATTATATAGTTTAATTAGACTGATTTAGTGAAATTAAATTAGTTACTTCCGTGTTATAGTATTTTTAATTAGACCAATCTAATGAATTTACACTAGTCACCTCAGTGTTATATTGTCATGTGAGGCCATTTTAGTGAAATTTAATTAGCCACTTATGTGTTTATAGTATTATTTAATTAAACCATTCTAGTGAAATTAAATTAGTCACTTGTGAGCTATATTATTATTGAATCAGACAATCTTAGTGAAAATAAATTAGTCACTTCAGTGTTATCATATTATATTGTTAGACCATGTTATTGAAATTAGATTAGTCATTTCAGTATTATAGTATAGTTTAATTAGACCATTTCACTGAAAGTAAATTAGTTACTTTTGTGCTATGGTTTTGTTAGACAACTTTAGTGAAATTGAATTAGCCACTTCAGTGTTGTCATATTATATTGTTAGACCATGTTACTAAAATTAGATTAGTCACTTCAGTATTATAGTATAGTTTAATTAGACCATTTCGCTGAAAGTAAATTAGTTACTTGTGTGTCACGGTCTTGTTTAATTGGAAATTTTTAGTGAAATCAAATTAGTCATTTGTATGTTATTGTATTGTTGAATTAGACCATTTCAGTGAAATTAAATTAATAACTTTAGTGTTATAAGTATACTTCCTGATGTCCACTTTCAATAAATTAAATTACTCGCATTATTATAACAGTCTTGTTTAATTAGACCACATTAGTGAAATGAATTTAGTCATTTTAGTGCTATGATATTGTTTAATTAGATCACTTCAGTGAACTTATATCAGTTACTCATGTGTTATAGTATTATTAATGAGACTGTCTCATTGAAACTAAATTAGCCACTTGATCGTTAGTTTGTTGTTCTGTGAGACAATTTGAGTTCATTTAATCTCTTGTGTTATGGAAGTTGTTCCATGAGATCATCTTGGTTAAATTAAATTAGTTACTGGAGTGCTTTGGCATTGTTCAGTAATGAGATGGGAATCTATTAGGGATTTATGGATGCTAGTAATATACACATGATGGTTTTGAGGAATGAAAAGACACAGTGAGTTGTATTGTTGGTATATGAATAACTAGGGTTGAGGGAGGACTGATAGAAGATAACTGATACAGAATGAACTGCCAACAGAATGTGAAAGATGACAATTCCAGACATTATGAGGTTGCAGTTGAGGAACATTATCAGAATGTACAAACAATGTATGGTTATTACCCTATTAATAGAAACATGTCTGAGACTCTCATTAAAGTTTTAAAATTTGAATTAAATCATTTAGTTATGATATGAATAATATTGTAAATTTTCCGCTCGTCACCTCCACCTTTCCTAACACAGAGGCATTCTATTCACACGAAATATAGTTCAGAAAGGGCTGAAGAAGTTTCAGATCTATTTAGTTGGCTCCAGAATTAGCTTATCAGCGGCCAAGTAAAATAGAGAGCAGCTGAGATGATTAATACGGAGTAATTAGTTTGACAAGATAGATTACTGTAGCTATTTCAGTATTTCACTCTTCCAAGTTTATGTTCTGCTAGGGTTAACTTTCACTTTACCTTACATTCCACTGACCTCCATACCTTTACTCTCTCTCTCTGTGGTGTATAATTAGATTCATCCCCTCTTCCTTTCCAACAACAAATATTGACTTAGAATCTAATGAAAAGAAATTCAATATAAAGTAAAGTTTCCTTTATGATTATGTAGTGTTTGATACCATTACAACTGTACAATCAACAATGGGAATCAGGAAAGAGACAAAAACATGTTGCTAACATAGTTTATACACTGATACACGTTTTCTTTATTTATAAACATAACATAAACAGAGAGAATGTATGGCGTATGCATGGCTGTGTGGTAAGTAGCTTGCTTCTCAACCACATGGCTCCGGGTTCAGTCCTACTGCATGGCACCTTGGGCAAGTGTCTTCTACTATAGCCTCGGGCCGACCAAAGCCTTGTGAGTGGATTTGGTAGATGGAAACTGATAGAAGTCCATCGTATATATGTATATATATATATATATATATGTGTGTGTGTGTGTGTGTGTGTATGTTTGTGTGTCTGTGTTCGTCCCCCAACATCACTTGACAGTCGATGGTGGTGTGTTTACATCCCTGTAACTTAGTGGTTTGGCAAAAGAGACCGATAGAATAAGTACTAGGCTTACAAAGAATAAGTCCTGGTGTTGATTTGCTCAACTAAAGGCGGTGCTCCAGCATGGCTGCAGTCAAATAACTGAAACAAGTAAAAGAGCGACAATGAGCATCCCAGTTGACCCGATAACAGAACAAGATATTTGTGAAATTAATGCGTGAGTGGTTGAGTACTCCACATACATACATGCTTTTAATGTAGTTCTCAAGAGGATTCAGTGTAATACAGAATGCGACAAAGCTAAACCTTTGAAATACAGGTGGAACCCAATTTTGCCAGTTGAAAAGCCTGGAGCAATATGAAATAAATTGTCTTGCTGAAGGACTCAATGTGCTGCTGGGAATTGAACTCACGGCTTTATGATAGTGAGCCAAATACTCAGACCTCTAAGCCACGTGCCTTCACCATTTAAATATGAAACACAAACGTGCTTAAGTTTTGTTTACTCTAAAATTTGGTATTTCATTATTCTGTAAGCATATTATGAAACACAGGGGATATTAATGTTAATTTAAAGTAGATACACAAAAATTCATGGAAACTCTGGCATCATTTCTAGTGGAATGGAACGGCTAAGTGGAGTTAATACTCCGTCTGAAAGGTTACAAGTTAATGTTTCTTGCTAAGACTCTAAGAACGTAATGTTAGAGATAACAAAGGAATCAGGCTGGCAGAATCATTAGCAGGCCAGGCAAAATGCTTAGCAGCATTTCATCGGTCTTTACATTCTGAGTTCAAATTCTGCTGAGGTTATCTTTGATTTTTATCCTTTCAGGGTTGATAAAATAAATACCAGCTGAACACAGGGGTCAATGTAATTAACTTAACCCCTTTTCTGAAACTGCTGGCTTTGTGCCAAAATTTGAAACTGATGTTATTATTTTGCTTAGGGCAGCAAGTTGGGCAAAAATATTAAGCAGCATTTTGTCTGTCTTTACGTTCTGAGTTCAAATTCTGCTGAGGTTATCTTTGATTTTTATCCTTTCAGGGTTGATAAAATAAATACCAGCTGAACACAGGGGTCGATGTAATTGACTTAAATCCCTTTTCTGAAACTGCTGGCTTTGTGCCAAAATTTGAAACTGATGTTATTATTTTGCTTAGGGCAGCAAGTTGGGCAAAAATATTAAGCGGCATTTTGTCTGTCTTTACGTTCTGAGTTCAAATTCTGCTGAGGTCGTCTTTGCTTTTTATCCTTTTGGGGTTTATAAAAGAAGCACCAGTTGAACACTGGATCAATGTAATTGATTTATCCCCTCCAGCCAACATGCTGGCTTTGTGCCAAAATTAGAAACCAATATCAGAGATAACAAAAAGAAAGACCAGACAAAAAATTAGTGAGAAGCACCAAAACGACAGTTTGGTGCCATAAATGTTAGAAGGAAGAGAAACAAAAATGATTTACATGTTTATGTGGTATTGGCATCTAGGACCATGGTCCAGCCTCTACCCAGATATGTTATCTCTTCACTCTGTCACTACTACTGCTATTACAGAAAGTTCTGCTCTTAGGCATTGGTTGGTCTCATGCTATCTCTGTATTTCTGACACTCTCCTTCTTTTCTTCTCTCTATTGTCCCCACCCCTCACTTCCATAGCATGTACTAAATACTTTGCTCAGTTGTTCCTCTCTAGAGTATTGGCCCCTGCTGTTCACTCCTTGCCAATCTTTTCCTGTAGCCTTCACCCTGTAATTATTCAAGAGTAATATTAACAGCACCAATCTCACTGGCTTCAAAAAACCTATGAAGAGCATCAACACTGCTCCATTCTATTAAAACCTCTTTTCATTACAGTTAATATAGAACAGAGATACACAACTCATCTGAACTTGAAATTTGAGTCAGTAAGTACACTAGAATTGTCTGTCTTGGTGTTATTATTATTGTTTAACCTGGTCAGCACTGATTAACCAGGTCTATGATTAAAGCCATCAATGATCATCTCGTCTTATTTTATGACAATGTGTTATGGACTACAACCTATGTGTCTTTCAGTTTTTAGTTTGGCAGGGTGTGGCTTGAGAGGAATTTGGCTTCTATGTCTATTAGGTCAAGAAATCTTGTAGCAGTTCACTCATGTTTGTCTAAATATTCTCAGGTGTACTCTAACATTTAAGGTATAGTAAAGTAGATTTGTGGAGGCACATGGCATAGTGGTTAGAGCAGAGGGATTGTGGGTTCAAATCTCAGACTGGTCGATGTGTGTGCTTATGAGTGAAAAACCTAAGCTCCACGTGGCTCCAGTAGAAGGTAATGGTAAATTTCTGCTGACTCTTTTGCCACAACTTTCCCTCACTCTTGCATCTAGCAGCTCACCTGTGACTGACCGGCGTCCTGTTCAGGTGGGGAACCTATACACCAAGGAAACTGGGAAACTGGCCCTTAGGGGCCAGGCATGGCTTGAGAAGGAACAAACAAGCAACAAAGTAGATTTAGCTTTCAGTGCTTCTTCAGGATTAAAGTACATTTTAACTCTGCTGTAATAGTTCAATGTCATCTATAAAAGCCAAAATACTTCTGTGAAGTGTTATTCAAGAGAAAATGGAGATTTCCTGGAAATGAGTAAATAATATTTGGTTGAAATTTGTTATTAAATGTGAGCAAATTCCTAACAGCTCATTGCCATGTGTCTTGGAAATCATTATTTCTTAGAGGAAGTATAACATATTTGAGAATTATTCAATGTGTGAATTCTTGGTGCTTGGAGTAGAAGTGAGATGTTGAATAGCATGAGAAGAACATGGTTATATAAATTTAGATGTGATAGAGAAAAAAAAGACAAAGAAAATTGAGAAGATAGACTGACTGTTTGGAAATAACTCAGTTGATATATCTCATTTAGGCTGGAAAAGGCTCCCTCTATTCATGCTACAATGAACAGCTACTGAAAAGTTGCCAATCAAAGCAATTCAGAGGTTTGGAGATTAGCCAGGGCATTTTCATGTTTTATTTGATTAAAAGCACTCGTAATATATGAAGTTTCAACTTTGATTTCACAGAAATTTTTTTTTGTAGAAATGAACCAATCGATGCTTTTTGCTTTTTCTTTACTATTCATTTTTCCATATTTACATAGGTAAGATAGTTTATTTGCTGGAGACAAATATTTCCATTGCAGGATTACCTTAACACACACACACACTCTCTCTTTCTCTCTTTTTCTCTCAAGTAACTACTCTTTCCCCTTCATCTTTACTCTCTCTGTTCCATTATTATTCACCCTCTGACACTACCTCCCCTATTGCACCTTCCACAATCAACCCCACCCCCACAGCAAGGAATACATTGTTCCTTCCTACCATGCTCTAACTTCTTTCAATGTCTCACCTAAAGTCATTTCTCTCTCTCTCTCCTGGTTTCCCTTTCTGCTGCGGGTTACTTAAGCCTTGTGAGTTACAAGGTGACCTTACTGATGCTAGTAACATAACAAGAAAAACACGCACTTCACATTTTCAAGTGATTGGTGAATTGTTGCTGTTGTTGTTGTTTGTTTCTTCTTGAGCCATATCTGGCTCATAAGGGCCGGTTTCCTGGTTTCATTTGCATATAGGTTCCCCACCCGGATGGGGCACCGGTCTGTCGCAGGTGAGCTCCTAGATGCAGGAGGAAAGAGTGAGAGAAAGTTGTGACAAAAGAGTCAGCAGAAGTTCACCATTACTTTCTGCTGGAACCACGTGGATCTTAGGTGTTTTGCTCATAAACACATTGCCTGGTCTGAGATTCGAATCCATGACTGCTCAACTGTGAGTCTGCTGCTTTAACCACTAAGCCACGAGCCTCTACATCTATATATATATTGTTTGTTTCTTCTTGAGTCATGCCTGGCTCATCAGGGCTGGTTTCCCGGTTTTACTGGTGTATAGGTTATCCACCTGGATGGGACGCCTGTCGGTCACAGGTGAGCTTCTAGAAGTAGGAGGAAAGAGTGGAAGAAAGTTGTGGCGAAAGTCAGCAGAAGTTAACCATCACCTTCTGCCAGAGTCACGTAGAGCTTAGGTGTTTTCACTCATAAGCACACACATTGCCCGGTCTGAGATTCGAACCCGCAATCCCATGATTGTGAGTCCACTGCTCTAACCACTCAGCCATGTGCCTCCATGATTGGTGAATTAAGTAAAGACAATGTAGAGATGAGAGGACTATTTTGTTCTCCCAAGGGCCGTGGCATCCTCTCTAGAGCTGGTATCATGGAAAATAAGTACACCCTGTACAGTCAGTGAAGTGGCTGATGCTAGGAAGGACACATAACCATAGAGACATTTGAACAAAACAAAGTCCTCTGACCTGTTGGGTCTGGTTAAACCATCCAACCCATGCCAGCATGGAAAGTGGATGTAACATGATGAGGAGGGTGTTGCTGGTGTTGTCTATGCTGTTGTTGATGCTGATGGTGGTGCTGGTGGTGTCAACAGCCACAGTAACAAAGGAAGAGGTGGTGGTGGTGGTGGTGGTGGTGGTAACGACAAGGAGGTGGATGATGATGATAACAATGATGACAATGATGAGGAGGAGGAGAAAGAGGAGGGGATAATGATAATGATGATAATGTCCCTCCCCTGTGTTGCTAACCACTCAAACAGGAAGTAAGAACGAGCTCTGGCTGTTTTTAAGTCAAGTACCAAGAGAAAGCAGGAGACTGCACTTTGATCAGAGGTGCATCGTAAATGCAATGGCAACAGCAAAGTTGAGTTAAGTATGTCTTGATCCTATCCAGCCTTTAGGCTGAAGCTTATCCTGAAAGTACTTCCAGGATTACAGAGTCAATTCTCATATCTTCAGGGCTTCAGACTGTCTTTCTATGTTTGCACTTCTCTGCCATATATCAGCATTTTGCTTCAAAAGTTAATCTTTCTTTGTAAGCTTCCCTCTCTTTCTTCTCTCTGTCTCTCTCTGTCTCTCTCTGTCTCTCTCTCTGTCTCTCTCTCTCTCTCTCTCTCTCTCTCTCTCTCTCTCTCTCTCTCTCTCTCTCTCTGTTTTTGCTTCAACCAAAATCCTGAAACTTTTAAGCATATTGACAAACTGAATTCCAATTTTAAGTGTTTCTTGAAATTCTACTGAAGATTTTTCTAATCTCTTTCACAAGAACTGTTCACAGAAAGATAGTGGTTTCTAAATTGCTGAGTAGGTCCATGTATGAGATGTATTTTCGACAACAGAAATGGTATTTTTTTAAGTGGCTGACAATACAAAACCAGCTTTTGAATCAATGTCAGTCTGTTATAACTCTAACCCCTCCCCCACCACCACCATCTGTAACTGATATCCATTTCCAGCTAAATGAAAAGAAGTGTTGTGAAATGAAATACATTGTTCAAAGTCACTACACACCAGCCAGTCCAAGAATTGAACTGATGAGCAAACAATAGTGAAGCCAATGACCACACTACTGAGCCATGAATGAACCCTCATAATAATAGTTATTAACTGGCACTCCATTGGTTATGATGATGAAGGATCCAGTTGATTTGATTGATGGATCAACCTGCTCATGAAATTAACCTGCAAGTAGCTGAGCACTCCAAAGACATGTGTACCCTTAATGTACACACACATGAAAGAAGTAAATAGACACCACATAAAACACAGTTTTATGTTTATTCTAATTCATAAAGGTTTATATTTCTTGTTGATTGATATTTTTATGTTTCAGGTTCTATATGTGACTGTTTAATCATGCCATGTACAAAAGAAACCTTGGGATCCTGCTTTCTACAGTTAATAGAGTTATTGTGCAATTCACCAGAGAGGGGAAGGAGTCCACATCACCTTGTCCAGATCAACCAGGGCCCTCTGACAGGACCCTCCTCTTTGCCAAGAGAAGTGTGGGGGATAATCCTTGTTGCAAGGCCTCTGACATAGCAGAGCAAGTTGACAGATATTTGTCCTCATCTTGTTTGTTGTTAACACATTTCGGCTGATATACCCTCCAGCCTTCATCAGGTGTCTTGGGGAAATTTTGAACCTGGGTTCTCATTCCTAAGGTCTTTTTCAAAGTTATTCTTGTGAAGTGGATGGCATTAGGAATGGTATCCAACCATAGAAACCATGCCAAAGCAGACGTTGGAGCTTGGTGATATCCTCTGGTTCACTGGTTCCATGGAAGCATGGAAAAATAGATATTAAATGGTGACGAAGATGATGATGATGGTGATGATGATGACAACAACAATTACGATGTCGATGATGATAATGATGATGATGATGATGATTTTTAAATCAACAATTGTAATCATTCAAAACCAAATAATATTTCAGAGAATCAAATTATTGTTTTGGAAAACATAATAAAGTTTATAAATAATAGTTTAGTTTATATCTCATCTCTTTGTACATAACTATAAACATGAAATTAAAATTATACAAGCATGGTACTTATAAAATTGCATTATTCTGTTATTTTAAATTCATTTCATAAAATTACTTGTATATAAATCAATCATTTTTTAAAATGATTGTTGAAATTCAAACTTGTAATTGGATTTTGAACATGGTTGAATTTGGTCCTGTCATAAAATTTTAAATGGTAATGGTTAAATGCAAAATTTATATCCAGGTATTTATGCTGATGAGGATATGTTTCATATGGTTTTCTCAATTATTTAGCAATCACTATCTTGTAGCGAACAGTTCTTGAGAAACAGATTAGAAAGATCTACAGTGGAATTTCAAGAAATACTTAAAATGAAATTCAGTCAAACCAATATATAAGTGTGCATGTGAATAGATACATGCATACATACATTAGAATACACACACAGACACACACATATATATATATATATAGTGACTAAGTGATTACATAAAAGTAGTAACTTTTGAAACAAACTATTAAATAGCAGACAAGTGCAAATGTAGAAAAAACATGTGATATCTAATAGATACAAGAAGAGTTTTGGTAATATATGTATATTTACACACAGACACACACACACACACACATTCATATATATATACAGAGAAAAATTATTAAATAGTGCAATACAGTAGTATTGCTTCCCAGTAAAATAAAGCACCATCAGGTTGAAGTATAAATATAGAATAGTGGTGCAACAATGAAACCAGTATTTGCTGGAAATAGCAGTCGGTAATATATGATGTTATAGTAAAGCTTCACTGTTGTATATATATATACTGGCAAAGAGGTTTTCGGGCAGCAAACATAAAAGATTTCATCCTACCTGTAGGAAGAACATTTAATAAATGTACAACCCAGATGTGGATAATCTAGGACCTAGGTTTCGAACTTTCCAAATTACTTTTGTTAATGTAAATTTGATTATTTCTCTTTGGCTTAGATTCACCTAGACAAAATTTCGAATATTGCTACATCAGTGCCAGTATACTTGTCTGAATGTCTGGCCATTAACAGACTGAGTACACTGAAAAAAGTTTTCAAAGAAAAATTTAATAAATTGTGCAACCTTTGAAATTCGTCATAAACCAGGACTGCCATGTTATGTTGGCAAACAATCTTTACTCCATTTGAAATTTTATCTAGGTGAATTTTTCTGAAGAGAACAAATCAAATTTACATTAACAAACGTAATTTGGAAAGTTCGAAACCTAGGTCCAAGATTATCTACATCTGGGTTGTACATTTATTTAATGTTCTTTCTACACGTAAGTTGAAATTTTTCATGTTCACCGTCTGCAGACATCTTTGCCAGTATATATATACAGTGAAACTTTACTATAGCATCGCATATTATTAACTGATATTTCCAGTAAATATTGGTGCATTGTTGTACCACTATTCTCTACTTATATAGAAAATAACTCAAAGAAACAGTCAGTGGTATGTTGGAATACATTTTGCTAACAAAATCAAGTATATATATATATATATATATATATATATATATATATATATATATATATATATATATATATATATATATATATATAATATGCATGTGTGTGTATACGTTTGTGTGTCTGTGTTTGTCCCCCACCCAACATCACTTGACAACCAATGCTGGTGTGTTTACGTCCCCGTAACTTAGCGGTTCGGCAAAAAGAGACCAATAGAATAAGTACTATGCATACAAAGAATAAGTCCTGGGGTCGATTTGCTCGACTAAAGGCGGTGCTCCAGCATGGCCGCCGTCAAATGACAGAAACAAGTAAAAGAGTATATATATATTCCCATGTATATATATGTGTGTGTATATCTATATATATATGTATATATATGAATATATATATACATATATATATATATATATATATATATATATATATATATATATATATATATATATATATATATGAATATATATATATAAATATCATCATCATCATCATCATCATCGTTTAACGTCCGCTTTCCATGCTAGCATGGGTTGGACGATTTGACTGAGGACTGGTGAAACCGGATGGCAACACCAGGCTCCAATCTAATTTGGCAGAGTTTCTACAGCTGGATGCCCTTCCTAACGCCAACAACTCAGAGAGTGTAGTGGGTGCTTTTACGTGTCACCCGCACGAAAACGGCCACGCTCGAAATGGTGTCTTTTATGTGCCACCCGCACAAGCCAGTCCAGGGGCACTGGCAACGATCTCACTCGAAAATCCTACGGGAGCCAGTCAGGCGGTACTGGCAACGGCCACGCTCAAAATGGTGCATCTCATGTGCCACCCGCACAAGAGCCAGTCCAGGGGCACTGGCAACGATCTTACTTGGCTTGCCGGGTCTTCTCACGCACAGCACATTTCCAAAGGTCTCGGTCAGTAGTCATCGCCTCGGTGAGGCCCAATGTATGAAGGACTTGCCTCACCACCTCAGCCCAGGTCTTCCTGGGCCTACCTCTTCCACGGGTTCCCTTAACTGTTAGGGTGTGGCACTTTTTCACGCAGCTATCCTCATCCATTCTCACCACATGTCCATACCAGCGCAATCGTCTCTCTTGCACACCACAACTGATGCTTCTAATGTTCAGCTTTTCTCTCAAGATACTTACACTCTGACGGGTATTCACATTGACATTACACATCCAACGGAGCATACTGGCTTCATTCCTTGCGAGCTTACGTATGTCCTCAGCAGTTACAGCCCATGTTTCACTGCCATGTAGCATGGCTGTTCGTACGCATGCGTCATACAGTCTGCCTTTTACTCTGAGTGAGAGTCCCTTTGTCGCCAGCAGGGGTAAGAGCTCTCTAAACTTTGCCCAGGCTATTCTTATTCTAGCAGCTACACTTTCAGCGCACCCACCCCAACTACTAACTTGGTCGCCCAGATAGCGGAAGCTATCGACTACCTCTAGTTTTTCACCCTGGAATGAGATAGAAGTTGTTTCCTGTTTGTTTACAGTCTTTATTGCACCTGAACATCTGCCACAAACAAAAACTAGTTAACCTGCCTTTGATGTTGCTGCACCTCTTATGTGTCCATAGCTTGCACCGGGTACATCTTATAGAGTTACTACCTACTCCTTTTCTACATACTGAGCAGGGCCATCTACCTGAAGGGGTTTGTGTTTTATCTACCTTCCTACTTATTAGGATTTTGGTTTTAGCTGGGTTGACTCTAAGGCCCTTCAATTCTAGACCTTGCTTCCACACCTGAAACTTATCCTCTAGTTCTGATAGTGACTCCGCAATTAGGGCAAGGTCATCAGCATAGAGGAGCTCCCAGGGGCAACCTGTCTTGAACTCCTCTGTGATTGCCTGGAGGACTATGATAAATAATAGGGGGCTGAGGACGGAACCTTGGTGGACCCCTACCTCTACCCGGAATTCATTGCTGTACTCATTTCCAACCCTCACCTTACTGGCAGCATCTTTGTACATGGCTCGCACAGCTCTCACTAACCATTCTTCTATCCCAAGTTTCCTCATTGACCACCAGATAAGGGATCGAGGGACCCTGTCATAGGCTTTCTCCATGTCAACGAAAGCCAGGTACAGAGGTTTATCCTTAGTTAGGTATTTCTCCTGCAGCTGTCTCACTAGAAATAAGGCATCAGTAGTGCTTTTACCTGGCACGAACCCAAACTGCATCTCATCTAAATTGGTTCGCTCCGTAATTAGTTGGGCTATGACTCTCTC
>NC_142929.1:13959176-13974176 GCF_046866305.1 Octopus bimaculoides | reverse complement strand
GTCTGTGTTTGTCCCCCTAGCATTGCTTGACAACCGATGCTGGTGTGTTTATGTCCCCGTAACTTAGCGGTCCGGCAAAAGATACCGATAGAATAAGTACTAGGCTTACAAAGAATAAGTCCCGGGGTCGATTTGCTCGACTAAAGGCGGTGCTCCAGCATGGCCGCAGTCAAATGACTGAAACAAATAAAAAAAAAAAACAAAAAAAAAAAAAGAATATATATAATAATATTAGGGACAAAATCCAAAATTACAGGTAAAAACTCAATTAAAATCAATTTATAAAAAATTAAAATTAAATTGAGCTTTATAGATAAAATATATATAAAATATATAGTTTTAGGGAAAATAACCAAGTTTCAAGAACTCATTGATGAAAATCCACTATCACATATAGAAAAATTAATAATTAAAAGCACAATAAATGAGTATAATATAAAGTAAAGTAAATATCATAAGATAAATATGATATAATAATAATAAATATAATAATCGATGAGTTCTTGAAACTTGGTTATTTTCCCTAAAACTATATATA
The DNA here is from genome assembly GCF_046866305.1 of Octopus bimaculoides. Lineage (NCBI taxonomy): Eukaryota > Metazoa > Mollusca > Cephalopoda > Octopoda > Octopodidae > Octopus > Octopus bimaculoides. The sequence goes on along the minus strand of NC_142929.1, from coordinate 13,973,638 downwards.
TATATATATCATCATCATCATCATCATCGTTTAACGTCCGCTTTCCATGCTAGCATGGGTTGGACGATTTGACTGAGGACTGGTGAAACCGGATGGCAACACCAGGCTCCAGTCTGATTTGGCAGAGTTTCTACAGCTGGATGCCCTTCCTAACGCCAACCACTCAGAGAGTGTAGTGGGTGCTTTTACGTGTCACCCGCACGAAAACGGCCACGCTCGAAATGGTGTCTTTTATGTGCCACCCGCACAAGCCAGTCCAGGGGCACTGGCAACGATCTCGCTCGAAAATCCTACAGGAGCCAGTCAGGCGGTACTGGCAACGGCCACGCTCAAAATGGTGCATCTCATGTGCCACCCGCACAAGAACCAGTCCAGGGGCACTGGCAACGATCTTACTTGGCTTGCCGGGTCTTCTCACGCACAGCCCATTTCCAAAGGTCTCGGTCCGTAGTCATCGCCTCGGTGAGGCCCAATGTACGAAGGTCTTGCCTCACCACCTCAGCCCAGGTCTTCCTGGGCCTACCTCTTCCACGGGTTCCCTCAACTGTTAGGGTGTGGCACTTTTTCACGCAGCTATCCTCCTCCATTCTCACCACATGTCCATACCAGCGCAATCGTCTCTCTTGCACGCCACAACTGATGCTTCTAATGTTCAGCTTTTCTATATCTTTAAGTCTAAGTGTGTGTGCATGTGTATATGCATTGCTTCATTTGCTTGCAAGGCCAAAATGTCTGGCGTTAGAGAAGGAGAACTTAAATAATTTATTTGGGTGTTTGAAATTACGGAAAAAGCTCAAAATGATGGCCTCCGACACATTAGCATTTTTGACTCTATTTGAATTCATGAACTTTGAACACATTTTTGCTTATCTGCATTGATGTTTTCACAAATCGCTATGATTGCCTCCTTTAGTGTGTCAATAGTTCCAGGGTGCATTCATATAAACTACTAAAATTGTGGTGAACCTACAGGTACAAAAGGAGCAGGGTCAGCTGTTGAAACCTAGGTACCCATTTAATTGCACCTTGTCTCCAAAATCAACCTTCTTGGAAAGGTTTCATTTTAGCCATTTCTCAAATTAATGGAAAAATGTGTTGAAGTGTTTTTTTGTAGAAACTACATTGTGTATCACTTTGACAGAGGAATGTCAGTAATTTCAGATATGAGAAACGATTTTAACCTGTGGATCTATGTTTCTCTTGTTATATTATTTATCTGTAAAGGGCGGCGAGCTGGCAGAATCGTTAGCACACCAGGCGAAATGCATAGCGGTATTTCGTCTGCCGTTACGTTCTGAGTTCAAATTCCGCCGAGGTCGACTTTGCCTTTCATCCTTTCGGGGTCGATAAATTAAGTACCAGTTACGCACTGGGGTCGATGTAATCGACTTAATCCGTTCGTCTGTTCTTGTTTGTTCCCTCTATGTTTAACCCCTTGTGGGCAATAACGAAATAGGTATTTCATCTACCATTACGTTCTGAGTTCAAATTCTGCCGAGGTCGACTTTGCCTTTCATCTGTTCGGCATCGATTAAATAAGTACCAGTTATGCACTGAGGTCAATGTAACCGACTTAATCCTTTTGTCTGTCCTTGCTTGTCCCCTCAATGTTTAGGCCCCTGTAGGCAATAAAGGAATATACAGTGTGTCCACAAAGTCTGGGTACATGGAGTAAATAAAATCATAACATAAACAATTAAATATAAGGAATAATAATTTCTTAAAGTATGGGTTAATCTCCATGTACCCAGACTTTGTGGACACCCATCATAGGTTTACTGTCCACTTTTTCTCCATGTTTGTATGGGTCAGACTGGGTAAAGACAGATGAAATACCGCACGGCATGCTAACGTTTTTGCCAGCTCACCATCATAAAAAGTGTTCAAAATAGGCAGTAAAATAAGTTCATAATTGTTTATAAGTTCATCAGAAATCACAATTGTTTATAAGCATATATACAGAAAGAATCTGGAGACAGTATTTGATAGGAGAAAGCGTGTATTAGTTTGTCAAAAGTTCATCAGAAATCATAATTGTTTATAAGGATTTTAGAGGAATGACCAACCATTTTTTTCTTCATCTCCAGTCTTGTACAAGTGTTTTCTAAGGATGGATGCTAAAAATAGCAACTATCCTTGCAAGACACTTGCCATGCAGTGCGACTGAACCTGGAACGGTGTGGTTGGAAAGCTAACTTCTTATTTCTTTATTGCCCACAGAGGGCTAAACATAGAAGAGACAAACAAGGACAAACAAACGGATTAAGTCGGTTATATTGACCCCAGTGCGTTACTGGTACTTAATATATCGACCCCGAAAGGATGAAAGGCAAAGTCGACCATGGCAGAATTTAAACTCAGAACGTAGCGGCAGACGAAATACCGCTAAACATTTCGCCCAGCGTGCTAACATTTCTGCCAGTTCGCCACCCTTCCCTTTTAACAGCAGGGTTCGCCACCATCCCCTGCCGGAGCCTCGTGGAACTTTAGGTATTTTCGCTCAATAAACACTCACAACGCCCGGTCTGGGAATCGAAACCGCGATCCTATGACCACGAGTCCGCTGCCCTAACCACTGGGCCATTGCGCCTCCACAAAGCTAACTTCTTACCATGTGGCCACACCTGCACCAATATATCAATGAAGTTGATCAAAAGCACATCTCATAGAATTACCTATTTGCAAAGTGGCTCGTGGCTGGTCCCACATTCCATGTGCTGTCATCTCCAGTGGATCTTAAGAGATAAGAAATCGACCGATGAGTGTTTTGAAAGTTCGGTAAGACGTTATGGGTGTCATTGTTGTCATGTTGTGAAGTTCTTTTCTCAGTCTCTACATGGAGGTATGATGTGGTATAATTCCTGTGTATATCTATTGAGTGAGAGAGTGAGGAATAAGGAGAAGGATTGAGAAAATGAGAGAAGAGACACAGAGAGAGAGAAAGGGAGCGGGAATTAAGAGCAAGGAATATGCTATGAATACCTAATACAGAATGAATTATATCTGTATATATCTAATCCATTGCACATTTATATACTCCCAGCTTTCAAGCTGCAATATTATGCATGCATATGCACATGTGTGTTTTCTGTCGGTACATCTGTCTGTTAATGTGCATATGTGTATGAGTGAGTATGTGCATGGATCTTTGCATGTTCGTGTATGTATTGTCTGCGATGTATGTGTGTAGTATGCATGCATTTTAATGCCCGCAGAATATTATGTTTATTTTGCTTCTTGAATGTTTCAGCATGAATGAGTTTATTTTCATTCATAAATTTAGTTTCATGATTTATATCACACATATACATGTACACACACACACACACCATCTACACACGTATGCATCTCACCTTACCTTCTTAAAGGAAAAGATGGCCACATTAGCTCAGTGTAGTTGTAGATATACAAAAAGGAAAAAATGGACATGGCCAGATATCCTTTAACCTTTTTGATACCAACCTGCCTGAAACCACTCTGTAGTACAAATGCCTTGTTTCCAAAAGTTCTGAATTAAAATCTTCCACCAAACCTTAGTCACAATTTATGTTCCTTACACTAGCTTAATGATAACCAAGTTATTTTACTAAATTCTTTGTTATATATAAAATTAATTGAAAGAAACACAGAGTATCTCAACAGAAATATGGCTACAAAAGGGTTATAACAAATGATTAATTTAACCCATTTGATACCAACCCACCTGAAACCATCTCTGGCTCTGTGGTACAAATCCCTTGTTTCCAAAAGTTCGGAATTAAGATCTTCCACCAAACCTTAGTCACAATTTATTTTCTTAACACTAGCTTAATGATAATTAAGTTATTTCAATAAATTCTTTGTTATATTTAAAATTAGTTGAAAGAATCACAGAGCATCTCAACAGAAATATGGTAACAAAAGGGTTAATGATAGATCTTCTTGATAGAACTGAATTGGAGTTAAACAACATCATTCATAACAAATATTTAGAAACACACGTACACACACACACGTACACACACACACACGTACACACACACATGCATGCACCACATGCACATTAATTGATGCTCTGTTGGTTATGACGCTGAGTGTGTCAGTTGGTGTGATCAACAAAACTGCCAGCTTGGAAAATTAACATGGAAGTGGCTGAACGTGCCATACATAGACACATGTACTCTTAATATAGTTCTCAGGGAGATGCAGCATAACACAGAATGTGACAAGGTTGGCCCCTTTGAATTACAGGTGCTACTTTTTATGTCTTTTTTTCTACTCTAGGCACAAGGCCCGAAATTTTTGGGGAGGGGACCAATCGTTTAGATCAACCTCAATATGTAACTGGTACTTAATTTATCAGCCCCGAAAGGATGAAAAGCAAAGTCTACCTCGGTGGAGTTTGAACTCAGAACGTAATGACAGACGAAATATCACTAACGTTTCTTATTTCTTTATTGCCCACAAGGGGCTAAACATGGAGGGGACAAACAAGGACAGACAAAGGGATTAAGTCTAATCCCACTGTAAGACTGAATGGGGTAACTATGTGGCCAAGAAACAAATTTCTTGACTGCACAGCCACATCTGTGCCTATTCTGTTTATATTTTAATAATTCCATTCTCTTTTACACTAGGAGCAGGTGTGGATGTGTGGTATGCTAACGTTTCTTATTTCTTTATTGCCCACAAGGGGCTAAACATAGAGGGGACAAACAAAGACAGACAAAGGGATTAAGTCAATTACATCGACCCAGTGTGTAACTGGTACTTAATTTATTGACCCCGAAAGGATGAAAGACAAAGTTGACCTCAGCGGAATTTGAACTCAGAACGTAGCAGCAGACGAAATACTGCTAAGCATTTCACCCGGCATGCTAACGTTTCTGCCAGCTCGCTGCCTTAGGTACTAATCATTATTGCCAACTGACTGAACTGGAGCAATATGAAATAAAATGTTTTTCTGAAGGACACAATATGGTGCCAGGTATTGATTTCATAACCTTACAATCCTGAGCCAAATACCACGAGCACTAAGTCACATGCCTTCACATTTGCACACTTAGGTATTACATAAGTATACTCACACACATATTTATATATGCGTCCATTGAAAGGGTTCAATGATCTGTATTTGGGCGGTCACTAAGGAAACTAGAGGGAGATGTAAAGGCAGTTAGATGGCATGCACATAAGTGCAGCTTGCAAGTGAGAGTTAGCTACTAGTGCAGCAATGAATTCAGTAGGCAGTAGTAGGTCCATTTTTAAGTATGACATTGCTTAACATATATAATTAATAATTATTAAGCAATGTTAATTCTCTAAATGAAGTATTAACAGTAACTGCACGATAAAGTGTAGTATATTGCCACTTAAGTGTGGCTGACCCCTAGGGGTGGATGTTACTGTTGCTTTTAGCCCCAGGAGGACATCTCCTCCAGCTGGCTTATCGACACACGACTGTGTCCTGTTTGCCAAGGGAGTTATCCCTCTCACCTCGACCAGCAGCACGAACGTAACCCTGAAATCCGGATACGTTCGTGCTGCTGGTCGAGGTGAGAGGGATAACTCCCTTGGCAAACAGGACACAGTCGTGTGTCGATAAGCCAGCTGGAGGAGATGTCCTCCTGGGGCTAAAAGCAACAGTAACATCCACCCCTAGGGGTCAGCCACACTTAAGTGGCAATATACTACACTTTATCGTGCAGTTACTGTTAATACTTCATTTAGAGAATTAACATTGCTTGTTTTCACCTTTTCAATATCAGTGAAGAATGTCACTGGAAAAGAAGATATAAGGTTTGCCAGGTTTTTGTCTCTCTCACCAAGGTCATCAGCTGTCGAACGCCGACGAAGGGAAATAACCCTGAAATCCGGATACGTTCGTGCTGCTGGTCGAGGTGAGAGGGATAACTCCCTTGGCAAACAGGACACAGTCGTGTGTCGATAAGCCAGCTGGAGGAGATGTCCTCCTGGGGCTAAAAGCAACAGTAACATCCACCCCTAGGGGTCAGCCACACTTAAGTGGCAATATACTACACTTTAATAATTATTAATTATATATATATTAAGCATTGTCATTATAATGAAAATGCAATTTTTTAAGTATGACAATGCTAAACATATATATCAAATAATGAATAGAAAAATAAAGAATGAAACTATGTTTAATAGATAAGAATTCTTCTTCTTCTAAAGTTCTAAAGAAGAGTCTGTTAGATCTTTACTAATCTATTTAAATCTCTGCTATGATTTCTTTCCAGTTTTGTACTAAGAAGTTGTTTTACTCCAGGCCTTTGAGACAAGGTATTGTATGAAAATTATTATAGATTTAGATAAATAAATAATGTATAGAAGTCTAAGTGTACAAATTACAGACAAAAGCAACCAAATGCTAAGCTACTATGAAGCTTTCCAAATTCAAAATGAGCCTGTTTTTATTGTTTGGGGTTGAACTGAATGGTGATAGGTGGTGCTTCTTATAATTTTTATTTTGAACACAACATCCACTTTTAAACGGTGCTAAATATTACCTTTTCGTATTAATATTACCTGCTTCTGTCACTATTAATTATTTTTTGACAAGCCCACTGGCTATTCGTGACACCTGTGCCTGATTACACACTGAGATTCTATGTATATCACTAGTAGAGATATCACTTCTATTTCTAGCAATTGAGCATCTACCATTGTTGACAAGGCCAAGGAAGGCCGAAATCATGTGATCTATGAAATCCTGTAATCATGGAAATGGTGATGGTGGAGTTATCTACCACTGGTGATATAAACAAGAGTGCTTATATGCACCAAATACCTATATGAGAGGTTCTCTCTTCATAACTATCACAGTATTCTGGGTTCTAACACAACATCCACTTTTAAGTGGAGATAAATGTCTAACATTTTGTTTATTCCAGTTGCAATGACAATTAGGTGTGTACTGTATACCACGACTGTCTGGGGCAACAAGAAGAGAAAACTAAGATTGGAAACTAAATAAGAAATGTTATGAGATTAGATGATGGGCAGTAAGTAATCTGTAGTTATTGGAACAGCTCTTGGTCTGAAACCAGCAACTGTAAAAACAATCTACATTAATTCTATAAAGATTAAAACTTGAGCTCAAAATGTAATGACCTTAGCTGGTACAAAAATAATTAGGAATAAGAATAGAATGGGTAAAGAGGAAAATATAGGAAAACTATTGAATACATTGATGGAGGTTATGCGCCAGTAGAACATCACCTCTTCATGACTTTAAGCTTATTTAATGACTTAAAAGAAAAGCAGAGTTTTCATGCTTTGTGGTAGTTCATGATTGCTCCAGCATGGAATTTTGTCAGTGAAAAGGTTGCAGTTTCAAAGCAACAAAAATATTTTGACAAATTAAATTTAAATATTGAAGTGAATCTAACGGTTTCTGTGTGTTTTTAAATGGCTTATAAACACCTTCCATGCTGCAATTGTTTATATATGTATATATATATATATGTATATATATATATATGTATATATATATATGTATATATATATATGTATACATGTCTCTTAAAGGATAGAGCTCTATTGAAATGTGCATAGGTTTGGCTTATTGTGGTTGTTTCTGTTATTATAATTGTTGCTGCAATAAAGTATCTTCAATGCATTGATTTTGAGCTCTATCCTTTAAGAGACATGTATACATATATATATACAAAAACTCAACTGTGAGTTTTTGGCTAAGACTGTTAACAGATACTATATATTTTGTAAAATTTGTTTTATAAAAGTATATATTTAATATATATATGTATATATATATATATATATATATATATATATATATATATATATATATATATATATATATATATATATATATATATATTTATTGCTCATAGGGAGCTAAACATAGAGGACAAATAAAGGAATTAAGTCGATTACACTAACCCAGTGCATGACTGGTAATTATTTTTATTATTATTATTATTATTATTATTATTATTATTATTATTATTATTATCATTATTATTACTATTATTATTATTATCATTATTGTTATTGCCTTTGCACAGCTTTTAACGCTGGAGATGTACTACGGTGTCAGCTGTTCACTACCAGTGAACTAAGGTAACACCTCTTATTTTTCGAGCACCATCCGGAGTATTTGAGCGGTTCCAAGCAGTACTGTTTTCTGCAAGTGCTCCACCTTTATTGCAGCCTCTATTTGTTCCACGTACTTCTTGAGATTTTATTATTATTATTATTATTATTATTATTATTATTATTATTATTATTATTATTATCATTATTATTATCATTATTATCATTATTATTATTATTATCATTATTATTATTATTATTATTATTATCATTATTATTATTTTATTTCTTTTATGAAATTCATGAAAGTGATAGAGTAATATCTTTGGTAAAAAATAAACCCAAACTTTGAATCATTAAAATATATCTAGGTAATACAAAATTGTTTTCATAAGATATGTAAATAATTTCAAGTTATGGAATTGAAATTGGAAAATATATAAATAAATAGATAAATATCATAGTTACACATTTTCTTTTTTCCTTCCCCCCCCCAAAAAAAAAGGACAGAACATCAATAAATAAAAATAATAATAAAGAGTAAAACAATCAATAGAAATATTTTTAAACTTTTGAAGATATAAACAGCAACAGCAGCAACAACAACAACAACAGCAAAAACAGGATAAAAGAAAAAAAACAAGGGAAAGAAATAACACAAAAAAAAAAAATAGAAATTTGCCGAAATGAATTTATTACAAGACAATCAATATAAAACGAGTACATTAGTATTCTGTCATATATTAATACATGTATCAATATGGTTTTGACTGATAACTCATCGACGTCATCATCATCATCATCCTCATCATCACTACTAGCACCACTACCACCACCACCACCATCATCATCATTGTCATCATTTTCATCATCATCATCACCAGCACCAGCACCAGCACCACCACCATCATCGTCATCATCATCAACATCATCATTGTCATCATCACCACCACCACCACCACCTTCATCATCATCATCATCATCATGACGACGACCACCACCCTCATCACCACTACTGCCACCCCATTATCCTCATCATTGCTGTCGTCGTCATCATCATCATCACCATTATAACCATAATCATTACCACCACCATCATCATCATCAACATCATCATTGTCATCCTCACCACCATCATCATCATCATCATCATCATGACCACCACCACCACCATCATCACCATCATCATCACCACCACTGTCACCCCCATTATCCTCATCATTGCCGTCGTCATCACCATCATCATCACCATTATAATCATGATCATTGTCATTACCACCACCACCACTACTGTATGTAAAATGAAGTGCTTTGTCTATGGCTACAAAACCCTGCTCAGTCCAGGAATTGTCCCTGCAACCTGATGGCTGCAACTTCAACAATCTGGCACTCCATCAATTATAACAATGAAGAAGGTTCCAACTAATTCAATCAATGGAACAGCCTGCATATAAAGCTACTGTGCAAGTGGCTGAGTACTCCACAGACATGCATACCCTTAATGTAGTTCTCTAGGTGATTCAACATGCCATAGAGAGTGACAACAAACAATGCATCTATCTGGACCACGATCGTGGCCTGTCGAGCTGTGCCTGATGGCCACGATTATGTTCCATTGCACTTTATGTGTTAAGAAGTCTATCTTGTTGCAATCATTTGGACTTGGACTCCAATTTGGCAGTGACTAATGCATTATGGGTTTTTTCTGCTATCTATCTTTACAGACTTGGAAACTCTGAAGAAAAGGTCTTAACTCTTTCGTTACTATATTTATTCTGAGATGCTCTGTGTTTCTCTCAATTATTTTAAATATAACAAAGAATTTAGTAAAATAACTTAGTTATCATTAAGCTAGTGATTGGAACTTAAATTGTGACTAAGGTTTGGTAGAAGATTTTAATTCTGAACTTTTGAAAACAAGACATTTGTATTCAGAGCCAGAGGTGGTTTCAGCCGGGTTGGTATCAAAAGGTTTAAATTAATCATTTGATAACCCTTTTGTTACCATATTTCTGTTAAAATTTTCTGCATTTCTTTCAATTAATTTTAAATATAACAAAGAATTTAGTAAAATAACTTAGTTATCATTAAGCTAGTGTTAGGAACATAAATTTTGACTAAGGTTTGGTGGAAGATTTTAATTCCGAACTTTTGAAAACAAGACATTTGTACTACAGAGCCAGAAGCAGTTTCAGGTGGGTTGGTATCGAAAGGTCTAAGCACTGAACTCCCACGCCTGGCTAATTCATAGCAAAAACAAAGAAGTCGTGTTCAATGTATTCTCTTTGGTTTTAGCTCAGAATTTTATCATTAGCTGCCAACTACTGCAATGATGCAAACCGAGAGAGTTTGTGATGGCATACATATTTGTGAAATACTTCTAGAATTATTAATAACTTAGTTTCTGTCTATTTTCCATTTGCTTTCCTACCACGAATGTTTCCACTCTTTCATTATAATAAGTAATCTGTCAATTTTTTTTTACATCATTTTTTTATTATTTTTATTTTATTTTATTTTTATTTGCAGACACTGCAAACAATGAATAGATATGGTCTTGTTTGAGAATATATGAAGGTAAAAAAAAAAAAGACATCAAAAAAAAAAAAGGAAAAGAAAAAGAAAAGAAAAAAACAGCGACGTAGTTTTAACATATCAAGTATGAGTGTTATTTCGTTTGTAAAGATAAACAAACCGATAGTAGAGCTAATAAGACTAACTGGTTATTTTCAATTTTGAAACAAAATATTTCTGGTTGATTTGTGGCAAGAAGCCAGGTTAGACTGATGGAACAAGAATGGTTGGAAGAAAAAAAAAAACTATAGAGTTAAAAATAAATAAATGAAAACCAGAAGACTAAAACAAAAACAAAAAAAAATAACACTAATAAAAATAATGTTAAAATAAAAATATAATCTAAATGAAGAATATTTTAGTGTATAAAGCAACAGAGATGTTGGGAAGATAATCTTCAGAATATTTGCTTTAGATTTAATGGAATAAAATAAAGAGAGGCTGAATCAGTTGATATTGAATTAAGATATTTTTGCTATCTTCATCATGATTTTCCTTTTTTTTTGTTCTTTTTCTGTGTTTTTTTTTAGTTATTTCTTTCTTAGATAATTGATAAATGCTTTTTATCTTTTTCCTGTGCTCAAATAAATGTTTCGTTTTAGTTACATTGGATGAAATATACATTAGCAAAAATAAATCCCTACATTTTTAGAGCAAGTATATAAGTTTATGTATACATATGTGCTTATATGTATATATATATATATATATATATATATATATATATATATATATATATATATAACTGTCTGTCTTTCTCTCTCTCTCTCTTTATATATATATATACACACATATATATATATATATATATATATCTATACATGCATACATACATACCTATATATATATATATATATATATATATATATATATATATATATATATATATATATATGATAGGCACACACACAAATGCACACCCGCCCATATATAAATATGGTTTTTAATTTAAGGCTGAAATTTCATTCGTTACAACAACTAGCTTCATGTCCTTAGTTCCTTTACCTCATTTTTCTTGTTTTTTTAAATCAATATCTATAGATATACATATGTATATATGTGATGTGTTTACCTAAACATCCTCCTTCTCCTCCTCCTCATCATCATCGTTGTCGTCGTCTTCATCGTCATCATCACCACATCATTCGTACATTATATTTTTGGCATGGTTTCTGCAAAACAATGGCCTTCCTAACCTTAGCCAGTTTTGCAAAGGGTGGTTGAGTACATTTTATTATGACACCAGCACAAGTGAGGTTGTCCTGCCCTTGACCAAATTAACAATACGTTTTTAATCTGTGCGGTGTCTGTTTGTTTGCCAGACGGAGAGTATATTGGGTGTAGATTATTATTACGCCATTTCTATGGAGTTGCCTTTTCTCCAGCCAGATTAAAAAGTCCTCTCTACTCTGCACTGTAAGATCTTGGTTTCAGTTCTTGGATTAGGCAGTTCTTGAGAGGATAATCTGTTTATTCTATTTAGCTATGCATGAGGAGTATAGATAAATAGAATAAGTCTTCTTCCTCTTCTGCCTCCACCTCTTCTGCCTCCACCTCTTCTGCCTCCACCTCTTCTGCCTCCACCTCTTCTCCCCCTTGTTCTTCCTCCTCTTCTTCTCCCTCCCCTCTTCTTCCCCTATTCTTCCCCTCCTCCTCCTATTCTTCCCTTCCTCTTCCTCTTCTTCCCCTCCTCCCCCTATTCTTCCCCTCCTCCTCCTATTTTCCCCCTCCTCCTATTCTTCCCCTCTCCCTCCCCTCCTCCTCTTCCACTCTTCTTCTTCCCATCTCCTTCTCCTCCTCCCCTTCCTCTCCCTTTCTCCTCCTCCCCTTCCTCTCCCCCTCTCCCCCTCTCCTCCTCCCCCTTCTCCATCTCCTCTTTCCCCCCTCTTTATTGCCTCTTCTTCCCCACACCATCTCCTCTTCTTCCCTTCCACTCCCTCACCTCCTCTTACCACTCCCTTCTTCCCCCTCTTCTTTTCCTTCTCCTCCTCTTCTTTTCCTTCTCCCCCTCTTTCTCCTCTTCTCATCTACCTCCCCTCCTCCCCTCGACGGAAACTGAAAGAAGCCTGTCATATATATATATGTTTGTGTATCTGTCTGTCCCAACAAGCAATAGTGAAACAATCTCCAGATGCAGTAAAGTCAGTTCACCAGGATGGCCTCAACCTCTGGCTGAACCCCATAAAAGGTAAAAGATAAAAGATATATATATATATACATATTAATTGCAAGCAAGGACACATTATTTTGTTTTGCAACCGTAATCTACTGCCAAGTATATCAAAGTTCTGCAAGTCAGTATTGTGCCCTGCTTTTGTGTTAGCAGTGTTTTGTTCTCATTTTTAAGTTTATCTCTACAGACTTATCTATAGAATTAAGAGCCAACTTTAAAAGTTATGATGTTTTGAATGCAAATAGCTTTCAAATTGCATTTGTTTCCATATATGAAATGTTGTAACTTTCCAGTGCTCACTCTTAATTCTATAGAAAATCTGTAAAGATAAATCTTAAATATATAAATATATATATATATATATGTACACACACTCACGTATACCACTAAATTATATAAACCACTCAAAAGTATTTTAAGTTTTCTAATAAAACATCTATCATAGTAGACCTCTTGGAAATATTTACATGGCCTCAGTAAGGCAGGAGATTTCCAGGCGTATATAAATGTACTTCATTCATTTTATTCAATGAGAAACAAATTCTGTTAACTGAACAACTGGACTACTTGTTATTATAACAGATGTGAACTTGATTTAATCATTTATATGCTTCTCTTCCACACAAATGCCTTTTCACATAAGACTTAGAGATATAAAAATGTGTGAAGTGGCTGAATCTGTAAGGCAGCCAGCAAAACACAAGATGGCATTTGTTTTATCTCTTTACATTGTAAGTTCAATTCCTGCTGAGGTCAGCTTTGCATTTTATTTTCCCAGTGTGAATGAAGTAAAGGACCATTAGTAGATTGGTGAAAATGTTAGAGAATTGGACAAACGGCTTGTCATTATTTGTCCTAGCTTGGATAAGGGGTTGTGCTTAGCAGTTTTTCTTCCAGCTCCTTATATCATGAGTTTAAATTTTGCTGAGGTCAACTTCGCCTTTCATTCTTTCAGGGTTGATAAAATAAGTACGAGTGGAGCACTGGGGTTGACGTAATCAACTTTTGTACCGAAATCTGAAACCAATATATTGAATATATATACATTCTATTGTTTATATATATATATATATACACTATATATATATATATATATATATATATATATATATATATATATATATATACATGCATATATACAGGATGCAATGGGTAAATTGTCACCATTTTATATTTTTAATTTCACGCATGCACATTGTTTGTTTCTGATTTTGTTGACTACACAATATATTAGGGTCCATTGGGCACTGTCTGTGAGAAAAGCAGCACCATGACACAGTTCACTCTGCCAGAAATTTGGAAACAACATGATGTACTGCTTGGTATTCAAAACAGAAGCTCCAATATGAACAAATGGTGAACACACAGAATAACCGTTGACTTGCTATGTCCCCAAAACGTACCGAGCGTAATGAGAATCAAACATCCAGTCAACATCATGGTGTTTCGAGTGATCACTAGTGATGGGGGCGTTATGTCTCCATTCATCTTCCCACATGACCTCTCACACAAGATGGAGGCCTACATCAAATACCTGGAGAAGATAGTGCTGGCATGGGTCCAGATGGTAGCTACTGAAAGACCCTATGTCAGACAAGAGGACTCTGCACCATGTCACACAAGCAGGAGAACCCATTCATGGCTATCAGACAAT
>NC_142929.1:13866676-13954176 GCF_046866305.1 Octopus bimaculoides | reverse complement strand
ACCAATTTGCATAAATGATGCATTCTTAGCAGATAGTTTGCTTTAATTATTAACTGTCTCAATAAATACACATATTCTGAAGAGCAGACAGAGAAGGAGAGTCAGTTACTGATGAAACCTTGACAAAATTGAAACTATTTCAACTGAATCCTCTTTTTCAATGTAGGGTAAAAATATATATATAAAAAAATCACTAACAAAATGAAGCTATATATGAATGTCTGTGCATTTAATTAATTTGCCCATGCAGTATAGGCTGAAATCTGATTCATTCTATAGTTTAACGTAGCATTATAAGCAAACTTGCAAATGCTTCAATAATGTATTAATTGAACTGAACTAGTTTCCATGAATATATTAATCATACAACTAGATGTACCCAACTTAATGCAGCAGTTAATAATGGAAGGTGTATATACAATATCACTGTAGACAGTCACTGAAGAGTAATCAGTTATTGACAAAATATCAACAAGAATTAAAATTAGTCTTTCTGAGTCTTCCTGTTGGTGGTATCATGGTGTAGCAGTGTATAGTATAAGGGAGTCATTTATTTCCAATTGCACCTAATTAATTTATATGTGCACCACTGGTGGCAGAAATGAATTTACTGAGCAGTATTGCATAGCAGACATGTATTTACATATATATATATATATATATATTTATATCCATCCATCCATATATGTATGTGTATATGCACATGAGTATATAATATGTGCATATACGAATATATTTATGTATATATATATATATATATATATATATATATATATATATTTGAAGAAAAGCAACAAAAATTCAATAGGTTATAGCAGTACGTACGTTTCGTACAAACTTCATTTATTTATGTAGTGAGAAGACCACATAAGATGTGCAATGAAAATGTACTCCCCAACTGCATAATGGAAGTTCATATAGATATATATGTATGTATACACACATACAAACATATATACATATATATAAATATATACAGACATGTTTGTATGTATATGAATATATATAAATAGATATACACAAATACTTATAGTGTGTGTATATTTATATGTGTGTGTGTGTATGTGCATATATATATATATATATATATATATATATATACTACATAAATGTATAGATGAACTATATATAATAATAATAATAATAATAATAATAATAATAATAATAATAATAATAATAATAATAATAATAATAATAATAATAATAAGTGACAAGAAAAGAATGAGACCTCAATAGTAGGTAAATAGAGGATTACTTATATAAGTATTGTTTAGGACAATCAGTAAGTTGTCATTTTAGTACTCAGAGTTTCAAATGTCGGAGCGAAGAGCATTCTCGTCGGCTATAACTATAAATATACACATTATATATATATATATATATATATATATATATATATATATATATATATATATATATATATATATGTATGTATGTATGTATGTAGAGAGAGAGAGAGAAAGAATTACTTCTACTTCAAAGTTTCGTCAAAGGTGGTTCAAGAAAGATTCAAGGAAATGATTCTTGTCTGAAATTGAATGTATGAGGAATAATTATTGATACGTTATATGATTTGATCAATGACAGAAGAACTAAATATTTTATTTCTCCTGGCTTGTATATAAAATTTAATGGCAACGGGAAATTGCTTGCAAAGAAAACAGAAAGCAAATATTTAAAATATTTTTACCGGCCAATGAAAACATTCCAGTTTTGTATCCTGTCTGATTAAATCAATTACTGAAAACCATATATAGCAGCAAATGTCTATATCTTGACCTACAAAGATATTTATATTCCTTTTTCCATTTTTACATCGTTTGTACAATATATATATGTGCGTGTGTATTAATGTATGTATGTGTGTATGCATACATGCATGTATGTATGTATGCATGTATATATGTAACTATCTACTTATCTGTCTATATGTGTATGTGTATATATATACATATACATATATATATATATATATATATATATATATATATATATATATATATATATATATTCATAACCAGTAGTATCATAAATATGCTATCAAAGATTCATATTTATTTGTCTCTCTGCCTATCTGTTATCATTCTCTCTCCTTCTCCCTCATTCCATACACCCACACATGTACATATGCATGCATGCATATATATATATATATATATATATATATATATATATATATATATATATATATATATAAATGTACATATGTATGCATAAATAAAAATTTATATATATATGTATATATATATATATATATAAAAATATATATATATATATATATATATATATATATATATACATATATGCATACACACACACATGTATATAGATGTGGATGTATATAAATACATATATATTTGTATAATATACCCATACAAACAAATATATATTTCATAACGCTCATGCATTCATATGTATATTCATACATACACAATACACACACACACACACACACACACACACACACACACACACACATATATGCTTATATATATAAATGCATGTGTGTTTATGTATGTATGTCACATATTTGTATATGCATTCATATTTTAATCATATACCCTCTGACACATAGACATAAATAGATATATGCTTGTCAGAAATTCTCTCTCTCTCTCTCTCTCTCTCTCTCTCTTCTCTCTCTCTCTCTCTCTCTCTCTCTCTCTCTCTCTCTATATATATATATATATATATATATATATATATATATATATATATATATATACCTTACACAGTACATAAACAACAACACTCTCTCAAAAATACATACATGTATATAATATATATTTATATAATATTTTGTTTTGTCTTTCTTTTTCTTTGCTAATTTTTTTCCTTTCTTTTTTTTCTTGCTGATGATGGAACCATTATCCTTCAAAATCTCATAAAATCTTGGACAAAAGAACATTTTTTTTCCCCCCGAAGAAAATTTTGTACTTATTTTCTAAAACATGAGATAAAATCATTGAATATGACAAAATTGTATATTTTTTTAGACTTATTTCTCAAAAAATTTAATTCTATCTGAAGCAAAAAATAGATAAAAAGAAATTTTATTGAAGAAGATAAAACAAATATGTAAATAAACAGAATAGATTTGTATAAAAAAAGGAAAAAAAATTTAGATTTTATTTCTTTTTCGGTGATGGTGGGGTTGTAAATGAGAATTGAATCATAAATATCTGTTTACATTTTTTTAAACAGTACTGTTAAGTTTTTTTCTTTTTTCATTTTTTACCCAAATATACAGTTAGTTTATGAAAATAAATATAATGTAAGAACCCAGTGGGAATTGAACCCGCATTTCCATTGTTGAAATAGCCATCAGTCTATTTAAGGCTCTACAATAAGCTCTCTGACAATAATACTCAATTGTCACATTAGACTTTAATATACTCTTCTTTTAAAGATCATTCTTGTCAACTTTAGTATGAAAAACACTAATAATAAAATTATTCTGCAACACTACATAAAAAAAAGTAATAAATAAATAAACCGAAAAAATAGAAAAGAAAAGAGAAAGAAAAAACAGGGGAAAAAAACTTTGGCTAAACTGGTAAAGTGTAGATGACGTGATTTCATAGATCTGAATTTCAAGTATTTATGAGTATTTTCTTTACTCATTATAAATTTTTTGAAATAAGTAATTAAATTCATGGAAGTGCAGGAATAAAATGAAATGAATGATTAGGAGAAATATTTTACTATAATAAAGATATTTTACTTCAGATTCATTCAAGCTTTATTGGCTGTTAAACAATATTTTAATCATACCATTACAAGTCACCCTCAGGCATTTTTCCTACAGTCTTTTAGATTATATCTTCTGCTTGATAAAGTACAGGAATAGACTGGGAATATGCTTGGTGTATATATGAAAGAGAAAAACGAACAAGTAATTTATCATTGTCTCAACTTATCTAGCTATGGGAAATAATAGCAACTTAGCTTTTCATAGAAAGTTACCATGAATAAGTTCAGAATTATGTGACGTTTTTTTTAAAACAAAATTGACATGCAGTTTCAATAAAAACCATGCTTTGGTGAAAATGGCCAAGTAGAATGAAATAATAAAGTATTTTGCTGTTAGACTCTTCTTTCTAATGGTTTGATCAGGAAGATAGAGTCTGCATTCATAGCCTACACATGTCTCCTGAAACTGGTCAGATCAGAGCAGTTGATGTTCCTCTTAACTCTCCAGCATTTAGATTTACCCTGTCAAAGGTAATATTTATTTACTCACATTGTTTTTGATTAATTATGAATGTCATTTCTTAGCTTTGAGATTTCAATGATGTGATTAATCTTTTTAAGAATGACATTGCCAGGAGGTGTGAGAGGTCAGATCTTGCTGGTTTGGAAATAAAACTGGTAGAAATGTGGTCTATGTGTGGCTAGTTTAAATGCTAAAGAATTAAGCACTAGCAAATGGGTGGCTGCAGGAAAAATAAGGTCAGTGAAGGGATTCCAGAAGATTGGTAATCTGGGTAGAAAGGACTGAAGGGAGCAGTTAGTGCAAAGCTTGGAGTAAATTCA
The DNA here is from genome assembly GCF_046866305.1 of Octopus bimaculoides. Lineage (NCBI taxonomy): Eukaryota > Metazoa > Mollusca > Cephalopoda > Octopoda > Octopodidae > Octopus > Octopus bimaculoides. The sequence goes on along the minus strand of NC_142929.1, from coordinate 13,949,640 downwards.
ATATGAACTGGCAGAAACGTTAGCACGCCAGGCGAAATGCTTAGCGGTATTTTGTCTGTCTTTATCACTGGCCACAATTTACGATCATTTTTTTACTTTTCATTTGAAAAGGAAGGTGTGGCTGGAGAAGAGATGTCTGTCGGAGTGTACGTTCCAAAAGAGATGGAAGCATGTTGCACGAGCGTTGTGCGTGCAAGGAACTGTGTGAATAGACGGAAAAAGAAAAACAAAAAAGGTACCAGCAATAGATCGGGGCTTGTGGGGTTGGAGCATGGTCTGATCAGCGCTTCATTTGTATTGTCCCTGTATTGTTAATTTCATTCGATTTTTATATATTTTATTTAATTTTTAAAAGTCATACCAATTTACTGATCCCATCAGTTGTTCTGTCCATTTCTATGTTTAGCCTCCAGTGGGCAATAAAGAAATTGGTATTTCATCTGTCTTTACATTCTGAGTTCAAATTCCACTGAGGTCGACTTTGTCTTTCATCCTTTCGGGGTCGATAAATTAAGTACCAGTCGTGTACTGGTCTCGATCTAATCGACAGGCCCGCTCTCCAAAAAATTGGGGTCTTGTGCCTTGAGTAGAAAAGGAAATATGGATGATGAGAAGAAAAAAGATGAAAGAGTGAATGAATGAGTTGGGTATCCGGAGTGGAATCTTGGGTGTAGGTGTCTGTATTCTATTGTTGGGTTCAGCTGAGCTTTATATCCGTGTATACAGGTCTTGCTTGAGATCTTTATGCTTGAGCTCTATAGGTATCTGCATGGCTGTGTGGTAAAGAGTTTGCTTCCCAACCACATGGTTCCAGGTTCAGTCCCACTGTGTGGCACGTTGGGCAAATATTTTCTACTATAGTCTCAGACCAACAAAAACTTTGTGAATGGATTTGGTTGATGGAAGCCAAAAGAAACCCATCAGTGTGGTTGTGTGGTAAGAAGCTTGCTTTCCAACCACATGGTTCCAGATTTAGTCCCAATGTGTGGCACCTTGGGCAAGTGTATTCTACGATTAGCTGCAGTCTAATGACTGATACAAGTAAAAGATTAAAAGACAAAGAGACAATTCTCTAAGTCAAAAGGGTCCTTGGAGCAGGCATATCTGCTAACAAAAGACACAAATCATACAAAGTGATTTTGCTGTGTATAGCAGTGGGCTATACCTACACATGGTACTTATTTAATTGATAGTTCAAAAAAGCCATAGCACTAAAGATATACTCTTTTACTCTTAATTGTTTCAGTCATTTGACTTTGGCCATGCTGGAGCACCGCCTTTAGTCAAGCAAATTGACCTCAGGACTTATTCTTTGTAAGCCTAGTACTTATTCTATCGGTCTCTTTTGCTGAACCACTAAGTTACGGGGACGTAAACACACCAGCATCGGTTGTCAAGTGATGATGAACAGGGGGGACAAGCACAGACACACAAACATATACATATACATATATACGATGGGCTTCTTTCAGTTTCCGTCTACCAAATCCACTCACAGGTCTTTGGTCGGTTTGAGGCTATAGTAGTAGACACTTGCCCAAGGTGCCACGCAGTGGGACTGAACCTGAAAACATGTGGTTGGTAAGCAAGCTACTTACCACACAGCCACTCCTATGCCTCCATAGTTTATAAGATAGTCTTTTTCATTTTTTCCTTATAAAATGCTATTTGAAATGCCATTAAGTATGTGTGCAGCAGTCTTGCAAAATACATATTATCTTCAGTATTTTTACTCCAAACTAAAAAATATAAAAGCAAAATGAATTAAAACAAAACAAAACACTTTATAAATTAATTAGAGAGTAGTTATTTTATGTCTTTTAATGTTTATCAAAATTGCTTTAATTGCTAGCTTGGTCAAAAAAATAAAGAATACATGTGATGTAGCGTAGCTTTTGTTTAGCCTCCAGCCAGACTTGATTGATCAAGCAAGACCTACGATCAATGCCAGTCTTCTCATCTACGCTGGGTTTTTTTATTTTTTTTATTTATACAACATTTTTTATTTTTGCATTTTAGATGAGAGTAGGATGTGATTTGAGGAAAATTTGGCTGTTGTTGCCAGAGTGTTGAAGGAACACGTTGATGCTTTCTTTTGGGGAGAGTTTGATACCTTTGACCGAATTCAGAGTGAAACACTGCAGATCTTCATCATCCTATGACTCTAATGTTTGCCATGCAAATCTCAAATTCTGTGCTTATATATAGAGTAACTGCTGCATTTGTTGGGTATACAAACACTTTGGCTCCTTGTTTCTCTGGAGACTGTCAGAATAATGTAGGCACCTCTGATAAGAACCCAATAAGGTTCAAAAACCGATTGAAGTTGTTCATCATTTTTTCAGTCTTCGGAGAAATATCTAAAAAATTTTCCCTTTTTATAATTATATTATGTGTTACATATTTATTATATCATACCTTGATACTGTGTGGACTAAGATCCCCATTGACAGGCTGCTGGTATTTATAAAGTTTTAAACACTTTCAGTATGCAAATTAGGTCCTTCATAGAGTAACTGTTGCATTTGTTGAGTATATAAACTGTTTGGCTCCTTGTTTCTCTGGAGACTAGCAGAATGATTTAGACAGTGCTGATGAGAACCCAATTCGGTTTAAAAATCAATTAAGGTTGTTTGTCATTTTCTTTTTTCAGTCTGCAGAGAAATGGCTAAAAAATTTGCTGTTTATAATTATACCCTCTGTTACATATGTATATACACATATGTTTGTATATATATGTATATATATAGGCACAGTTGTGTGGTAAGAAGCTTGCTTCCCAACCACATGGTTTTGGGTTCAGTCCCACTGTGTGACACCTTGGGCAAGTGTCTTCTATTCTAGCCTCGGGCCAACCAAAGCCTTGTGAGTGGATTTGGTAGACGGAAACTGAAAGAAACCTGTCATATATATATATATATATATATATATGTATATATATATATGTATATTTGTGTGTGTGTGTGCGTTTGTTCCCCCCCCCCCACCATCGCTTGACAACCAATGTTGGTGTGTTTTTGGCAAAAGAGACTGATAGGATAAGTATTAGGCTTACAAAGAATAAGTCCTGGGGTCGAGTTCTTTGACTAAAGGCGGTGCTCCAGTAAAGGAATATATATCAGCATAGACATAGATGTGTAGTTAGGACATTTGCTTCCCAAATCAGATCAACTGGAACCCTATGATGATGAGGGTTCCAGTTGATTTGCTCAGTGGAACTGCCAGTTCATAGAATTAATGTGCAAGTGGCTGAGTCCCCCACAGACATTCTTTTCTTTTGCTTGTTTCAGTCATTTGACTGCAGCCATGCTGGAACACTGCCTTTTGTCGAGCAAATCGACCCCAGGACTTATTCTTTGTAAGCCTAGTACTTATTCTATCGGTCTCTTTTGCCAAACCACTAAGTTACAGGGACGTAAACACACTGGCATTGGTTGTCAAGTGATGGTGGTAGGACCAAACATAGACACACATACACACACACACACACACACACACACACACACACACACACACACACACACACACATATATATATATATATATATATATATATATATATATAAATGATGGGCTTCTTTCAGTTTCCGTCTACCAAATCCACTGACAAGGCTTTGGTCGGCCTAAGGCTATAGTAGAAGACACTTGCCCAAGGTGCCATGCAATGGGACTGAACCCGGAATCATGTGGTTCGCAAGCAAGCTACTTACCACATAGCCCCTCCTGTGTCATGTGTACCTTTAATGTAATTTTCTGAGAGATTCACATAAATATAGAATGTGACAAAGCTGGCCCTTTGAAATACAGGTACTGCTCGTTTTTTTTTTGACAGCTGAGTGGACTGGAGCAACATGAAATAAAGTACATTATTTACATTATTATGCCCACGGGCATATGGCGTAGTGGTTAAGAGCGCAAGCTACTAACCCCAAGATTCCAAGTTCGGTTCCAGGCAGTGATCTGAATAATAATAATAATAATAATAATAATAATATTGAAAAATACCTTAGGAATGACAACCCAGGTTCGAAATTTCTCCAAGACACCTGATGAAGGCCAGAGGGTATATCAGCTGAAACGTTGTGTTAACAACAAACAAGATGAGGACAAATATCCGTCAAATGTAAATAATGTACATAATTCCTCATCTCTTAAATATAGAACTTTATTATGAAATAAAGTGTCTCACTCAAAAACACAACACACTGCTGGTAATTGAACTCATGACTTGACGATCATGAGCTTGAATACCCTAACCACTAAGCCATGTGCCTTCACACATAGATTCATATGTACATACATACATGCATCTTCCATCCCTCTCTACATCCCTCCCAGCCTTCAACCATCCATCCATCCATCCATCCATCCATCCCTGCATAACTACATGTATTTCAAGGAAGCGAGACTAGCAAGCCTTGATTATGTTTACCTTCTCAACATTTACCAGAACCTTTCATCACATGTGAAGAATATACATATATAACATGATCCAAATCATCAGTATAACAATGATTTCAGCAGAGGAGTTTCTCAGCTATGACAATGGATTCCCACTGTTTGCTGTTTAATTTGTGACAAACAGAATTAAAATAAATCTTTGGTAATAATCTTATATACATTAAACTGCAGGAGTGTTTCTTTGAACCTGTCAAATTCTACCTGAGCTATGTAATGACAAATGTAGCCTCATCTAACAAGTATATAGTTGAACACTAAATAGCAGTGATAAAGTGATTATTTTCTTTCAGTTCCTAAGTCAGATTATTTAGAGCTCACCATATTAATTAACATTAAAAACAGCAATAACAACAATAATAATGATCCTTTCTACTAAGGTACAAGGCCTGAAATTTTGGGGGAGGGGACTAGTCAATTACATCAACCCCCCAGTGTGTCACGGGTACTTTATTTATTGACCCCTGAAAGCTTGAAAGATAAAGTTAACCTCGGTGGAAATTGAACTCAGAATGAGAAGGCAGATGAAATACTGCTAAGCATTTTGTCCAGTCTGTTAACGTTTCTTATTTCTTTATTGCCCACAAGGGGCTAAACATAGAGGAGACAAACAAGGACAGAAAAACGGATTAAGTCGATTACATCGACCCCAGTGCGTAACTGGTACTTAATTTATCGACCCTGAAAGGATGAAAGACAAAGTCGACCTCAGCAGAATTTGAACTCAGAACGTAGCAGCAGATGAAATACCACTAAGCATTTCGCTTGGTGTGCTAACATTTCTGCCAGCTCACCACCTTAATAATAATAATGATGATAATAATAATAATATAATAATAATAATAATAATAATAATAATAATAATAATAATAATAATAATAATAATAATAACAATAATAATAATAACAATGATAATGATAATTATAATAATAATAATAATGATGATAATAATTTTTTCTGCTATAGGCACAAGGCCTGAAATTTTGGGGGAAGGGACTAGTCAGTTGCATCGACCCCAGTGTGTCACTGGTACTTAATTTATCAACCCTGAAAGGATGAAAATCAAAGTCGACCTTGGTGGAATTTGAACTCAGAGTGTGAAGATGGATGAAATGCCGCTAAGCATCTGCTCCAGTGTGCTAACGATTCTGCCAGCTCACTGGTTTAATAATAATAATAATAATAATAATAACAATAGGAGAAAGCCTCTATGTGGTTACTCATTCTGCTAGAAATAGCTACCAAATATCCCCTCAAATCACAACTGACTGTCTCTAAAAATATACGTCACACATTAAAAAACGTTATCTTCAATACACTGATTGAATAAAAGGTGGGATGGCTATGGTTGGAATGTCTTTGGTTAAAGCGCTTCTCGATCACTGGTGATCTGAGCTAAACAACAATAGCATCAACAACTGCATGTACAAAATTAAGGAGCAATTGTGCTTAATTTATACTCAACTTCTCAGTTCATATTTGATAACGCCTGGTGCCAAGATTAATAAAAGACTGCAATATATATAAATATATGATTTTCTACACATCTATAAATTATTATAGCTGAATTTTGCACTTCTATTCATTATTTCCAAATAAACTATTATTATAAGAGATAGAATGCCATATTTGTTATTGTTAAATCTCTGAAGACACGTCAGGAAGAATTCTAAAAGAGGAGAGAGAGAGAGAGAGAGACAAAGTATGAGTGAGGAGCATATATCATATTGTTCACTGATTATTTAAAATGATACATTTGTGAAGTTCATGATAGAAATGACTTTTATCCATTTTTGATGTAAACCTGCTCAGTAAAACAGATATTTATAATATAGATATCTGATTAGTTGGTGTGATTTAAATATTGTACATATTGCATTTAAAAGAAGCTATATAAAGACTGATTTATGGTTGCTATAGAGATACATCAGAAATACAAGTCATTAATAAAATTCTTTTCAGAAAAATTTCAAAATAAATCAATTTTCTTTCTGAAATTTTGTTCTGCTTTTATGTGCTATTTAAAATTTAAATGCTTTCTGTAGAAGTTGGGAGTTTAATGACCATGGGCATATCCAGTCGAGTTTTGGATTTTGAATTTGGGTTTAACAGAATAAAGGAAATACCAATAGGAGGCACTGAGGGAGACATCCAAAGATGGTTTTTGTATAAAGATAATCTTTAATGATGATGATGATGACAATGATGATGATGATGACAATGAAGATGACGACGACAATGATGATAATGATGATGATGATGATGACAATAATGATGACGACAATGACGACAATAATGATGATAAAGATGGTGATGGGGATGAAGGTGATGGTGATGGTGACCATGAAGAGGATAATGACGACGACTATGAAGAATATGATGATGATGACGATGACAACGACGATGATGATGGGGATGGTGATGGTGACCATGATGATGACAGTGACGATGACAATGATGAATATGAATATGATGACGATGAATGTGCTAATGATGATAATGATGATGAAGTAGATGATGATGATAGTGAAGATGATGATGGTGACAATAATGATGACAATGACGATAATATCAGGAAGACGATGACGACAATACATTATTTACATTATTTTCATTATTTACATTTGACAGATATTTGTCCTCATCTTTGTTTTTAACACAACCTTTCAGCTGATATACCCTCCAGCCTTCATCAGGTGTCTTGGGGAAATTTCAAACCTGGGTTCTCATTCCTAAGGTATTTTTTGATATTATTATTATTATTATTATTATTTTATGTTTGACTTTTGTTTTGCATTTGTACAAGTTGGATCCAAGTCTCACCCAGAGACCTCAAGAGACAACAAGTTAGAAGTTCATGTAGGTGTTATGCCTAGGGTACCATATATTTGGATTTGTACAGTTTTGTTCAAGTGAATGTTTAAGAAACCATAAGAAAATTATGTTTGCTTTAAAATTTGAGATCACATAGACAGTATTTTACGTAGGATATGGGCGGTTCCCATGAGCACTATCTTTTGGACTTCAGCCATTTTGGGGTTTCCTGGTATCTGAGCTAGGTAGTAATCAGCCCGTTTCGCTGTCATTCCCAGGGCACCTATGACAATAGGTATTGTTTTCGTCTTCAGATTCCACATTTTGCTAATTTCTATTTCAAGATCTTTATATTTGCTCAGTTTTTGGTAGGTCTTGACAGATACGTTTATATCAATTGGGACAGTCATATCAATGAGGAGGCATGATTTTTGTCTGAAGTCTTTCAGTATGATGTCTGGCCTATTTGCGTCTATCTTTCTGTCAGTTTGAATGGTGAAGTTCCAGAGGAGTGCAATGTGATCATTTTCAAGTACTGGGGGTGGTTTGTGTTCCCACCAGTTTTTATCATGGGGCAAGTCCAGGTTTTTGCATATTACCCAGTGAATATATTGTGCAGCTCTATCATGCCTGTTGAGATACTCTGTAGGCGCAAGCAGACTGCACATGGAGACAACATGATCGATGGTCTCATTTTGTTGTTGGCATATACGACATAATGGGGAGCTGCCGTTCTTTAATATGTTGGCCTGGTAGTTCTTTGTAGGTAGGCATTGATCTTGGGCTGCTATGATAAACCCCTCTGTTTCTGATTTCAATCCAGAGGCCATTAACCATTGGTGGGTAAGGGCTTTGTCAATATCTGCATTATTCGCTCTCTTTGGGTATTTGCCATTGAGAGGTTTTCCATGCCATTTTTCAGTCATAATAGCTAAGGCAGCAATTTTAGCACGGGTTTTCAAGCGCTTAGCTTTTTCTGTAGGTGTTTCTAGTTCGTCTAATTCTTGAATTTGTTGCAATTGGAATTCACTTAGATATTCCTTTGCCTGTTTTGTTACTGAGTAAGATGCTTTCTTGCTTTCATATTTTAAGACAAGTTTTAGCATCCAGTCCTCAGAGTTTTTCATATAGGTGTCTAGGCCAATTGTGGCTACCTTCATTGATAATGCCAGCTGTAGTAGTCCTCGACCTCCCTCTTTTCTTGGCAGATAAAGACGTTCTATATCTGCCTTAGGGTGGTGCATTCTATGCATTGTCAACAGTTTTCGTATTTTTCTGTCAACATTACATATTTCAGTAATTGATCAGTTAACGATGTTGAAACTGTAAGTCACGACTGGTATGGCTAGAGCATTGATCGCTTCGATCCTGTTTCTCGCGTTCAGCTCTGTCTTCAGTATTGCTCTCACCCTGCGATAACATTCTCTTCTGATCCTTTCCCTCATCACTGAGTGCTTGATATTGTCCCCTTCAATTACCCCTAGGTATTTGTAGCTCTCCGCTGGTTCTAACTCTTTTATGACATTTTGCTGGTCAAGGTTCACATTAGATGTATTTGTCATTTTTCCTTTGATAAAGATAGCTTTTGCACATTTATCAAGGCCAAATTGCATCCTGATGTCATCACTGAATTGTTTAACAATCGCTAGTAGGCCTTTGAGTTGTTGGTCATTTTTTGCAAAGAGCTTTAAATCATCCATGTAAATGAGATGATTTATATTTTTATCAAATATTATTATTATTATTATTATTATTATCATTATTATTATTATTATTATTATTATTATTATTATTATTATTATGATTATTATTAAGGTCACTGTTTGGAATTGAACTCAGAATCTTGGGGTTAGTAGCCTGTGCTCTTAACTACTACGCCATATCAACAGAAAAAGTTGAGCAGAAAATCTGCATCAATTTTTGCCAAAAGCTTGGTGATATCTGCTCAGAGGCCTAAGCAAAATTTTCAAAAAGTTTACATCGTTCTCGATACGATCAAAGAGATCTTGTGCAACTGAAACCCAAGTGTCATTTTGGCCAGTTGAAAGCAGTTTCAGCACAAACTTGGCAGACACGTGTCTCATACCCAAATCTTCAGTGATAATGGACTGAACTGAACTGAAACTAATCTTCACAACAGCTCACAGATGGTGATTCGACAATTTCCCCTCACTGCTGCACACGCATCTGTGATGTTTTTCTCAGTTCTGCTGGCTGCAGGTCTCCCAGAACGTTCGTCAATATCGACAGCCATCTTGAAAACATCTGAACCAGAAAGTGTCTCAATAAATTGTCACAACAATTATGGTTGTGACACCTTAACGCTTCAGCTTTCAGTTTTCTCAATGAATATAAAAATCCCCTTCAGTCATGAATGACTATGAGATTGCACTTGGAAAGTTGCCCTCTGAGGCACAAGTCCAGGCAAGGTTGTTTATGGAAGCCCAGCAGTCACCCATGTGAAACAGTCTCCCCACTCCATGCCACTGATGTTATCCAAAGGAAGGCAAAGGGGCCAATACAGCTCGGCACCAGTGACATCCCGACTCCTTTCTACAGCTGAGTGAAGTGAAGCAACATGAAATAAAATGTCTTGCTCAAGAACACAACACACAGCCTGGTTTGGGAATCGAACTCACTACCTCATGATTGTGAGCCTGATGCTCTAATCACTGAACCACAATGTAATGCCATAGAAAAAGTATTATCACAACTGCATTAAAGGTCTCTAATATGGTAAGTGTTCCACTAGGCAACAAGGTGGGCCTGGTCAGTTTATCTACTGCTATGAAGATTAGGAGAAAATGATAGCAAAATGACAATAAGACTGTGATGGAATGTTTCTACAGAAGTGAGTCTGCCAAAGAAAAAGGACGTGTAAAATATGGATAATGAAAGGCATGTTCCCTTTCACAGAACAGGGACTTCTAGAGCAGAAAACATTGAGCTGTAAAAAGAGAGTGGCTATCCATGTTGGAGCTGGATGACACCTTCAAAACAGAAAAAAATTGAAAAACATGGTTATGTTAAAGAGGAGGAAACCCAAAAATATAGCAGAGAGTCCAACCATTAATCATTGGAGAAATAAGGATGAAAATTAATTTTTCTTTGTGATAGGAAAGGATTTTACAGAGAAGAAAAGGAGCTTACTACAACAGCTAAATAAGATTTAAACGAGTGAAAGAAAGAGAGCAGCAACTTTGAAAGGAATTAAATGAAAATCTATGCAAAGTAGCAAGAAAGCTGGATGAGCTGTTAATGAAAATCTATTTTGAAAATAAGACAGATCTAAATGACTTTATGTACTATGAAGTGTCTGCTGCTGTAAATATTCTTGGTGTTAAAAGTTAAAGAAAAGCAGAAGACAAATAACTATGGTGGAAAGGAAGACTTGAGGATCAAATTGAATGGCTCAGTACTGATGGGGGAAGGATAAATGCAATGATTGTAAAGAAGTTGGTAAAGGAAACAAACAAAAACGAGCTCCAAAAGAATTACATTAGCAACAGATTATTACAGGTAACTAACAAAGAAGTAAGATGAAAAATTAAGACAATACAAGGTAAGATAACTAAAAACCAACAGAGAATAAACCAATATCAGCAGAACAAAGTCTTGAGAAACAATGAAAGGAAATTTTACCGACAGTTGAAAAATGAGAAGGAATATCAAGGAACTGATATGCCAAATGCTGAAGCGGCAAGGAACTTTTGGTCAGATATTTGGAACAAAACAAGTTCAATATAACAAGGAAGTTGATTGGTTACCGAAATTTAAAAATGGAATGGAAAATGAACCAAAGCAAGAGAATATAAAAATAGATTTCAAATTTTGTCACAAGGCAAAAATTGGGATTTCGGGGGAGCAGGTAAATTGATTATATTGACCCCAGTGTTCAGCTGGTACTTATTTTTATTGACTCTGAAAGGATGAAAAGTAAAACCGACCTTGGTAGAGTTTGAAATCAGAATCTAAAGAGGGATGAAATATCACTAAGTATTTTGCCTGATGTGCTAAAAGTTCCACCAGCTCACCATCTTGAGAGAATATCAATATTAAAGATGAAAATGTGGGAAAGATGCGAAAGAAAATAACAAACTGGAAAGCATTGACCAAATTGTGTTTTGGGATTCTGACTAAAAAATCTCTCAGGCATGCATAGCTATATACAACCATTTCCTACTGACTGTATAGAAAACAGAAATGGCAACATGGATAAGAAAAGGAAAGACGATACTAATACAGAAGGGCAACAAAAAGAGAAGCAAAGTCAGTAATTATAGGCCTTTTACATGCTTACCATTACACTCTGAAAATTGTTAACTGGCCTCGTAGGAGATGAATTGCATAGCTTTTCTGCAGAAGAAGAATCAATTATCAGAGGAGGAAAAAGATGCAGAAAGAAATTGTAAGAACTTCTGATCTGCTGTATAGTGATAGCATGATGTTAAGTGAGGTATGAATGAAAAAGAACCTAGCTTTTGACTGGATAGATTACAAGAAAGCCAATGATAATGTTCCACATTGTTGACTCTTGTAGTGCCTGAGTAGACTCAAGATCAATGTGGTAAGCATTTAAAGGCAAACTCGCCCTCAGCAGGCCTGAAATTAGATCGACCCCAGTACACAACTGGTGCTTAATTTATTGACCCTGAAAGGATGAAAGGCAAAGTCGACCTTGACAGAATTTGAACTCAGAACGTAGCAACAGACGAAACACCACCAAGCATTTCGCCCAGTATGCTAACAATTCTGCCAGCTCATCACTTTAGTATAATAATAATAATAATAATAATAATAATAATAATAATGATAATAATAATAATAATAATAAAATGTCCTGATACAGTATCAAGCAGTGGCTCTCATGGCTTCTGATCATAATTGATTGGAAATGTCATGTGCATTGTTTTGTCTTGGTATAAAAGATGGGCTACAGCAAATATTCTGCTCAATACCACAAATTTTCTTGTCAGTTGTTTGACCTCAACCAGTTGAGCATGTCCCTTGGTGGCTGATGATATGTGCATCTCTTATCATGAGCAGAAGTAGTGGGGGAGCATCATAGCCATGTGTTGAGAGGAATTCTTTGGAGTTTGGATAATACACCTCTGGAAACATAGGCGTTTTGATCAACATCCTTAAATAACCCTTATTCAGGGACCTTTTGAGCAGGAAGGGCTACTTGACCTGAAAAATATTCTAATTGGGCCCCACCTGCAAAGTCATGCACTATTTATCTTGATATGACATCACCATGTCCGCACACTTGGTTGTAATGCATGTGCCCGGTGTACCCTTATCAGATCGGTAGTCATGATGGGTATACTGGGCTTCGTATATTTTACTCCAGTGTCACTTTGATGGCATGCATTGCTCTGTCACTCAGTAATAATAATAATAATAATAATAATAATAATAATAATAATAATAATAATAATAATAATAATAATAATAATAATAATAATAAACCTACAAAGACCCAAAAACTAAAGAAAAAATATAAACCTACAAAGACCCAAAAACTAAAGAAAAAATCACCTACAAAGACCCAAAAACTAAAGAAAAAATATAACATGAAAACCATAGTTGACATTGATGCCACCATAGAAACCATCAAGCAAAAGGTATGTGCTAAAGCTGCCCGCATAGCAAGGTATGAAAAGCGTGTTAAATTCTTCCGAGATAATAACATGTTCAAAAATAACCCCAAAAATTTCTACAGGAAGATAGGGAAAACACCAGTAACAATAAAGTCTGTCCCATCAAAAGAAGAAGTGCAAGAATTTTGGAATAAAATCTGGGCAGAAGATAAAACACACAATGAAAAGGCCCCTTGGATTGATAGAATAGCTACAGACCTAGACTCCTTAGAGGAGCAAAAGTGGGAGGGGGTCAGGGTAGAAGATATAAGATCTGCTCTCAGGAGGTCAAGCAAATGGAAGTCTCCAGGAAAGGATAAAATTCCTAACTTCTGGTTGAATGCCTTCCCAGAAAGCCATGAACTGCTAACAAAACTTTACAACGATGTTTTGCAAAATCCTAGTTTGATGCCCTCTTGGCTAGTTAATGGTTTAACATTCCTGCTTCCAAAAAATGAGGAAACAAACGAACCAAAAAATTATCGCCCCATAACCTGCTTAACAACAATGTATAAGACGCTAACATCTGTCCTAACCGAGTACACCTATAGTTTTTTAATAGAAAGTAGCATATTCCCTAATGAGCAAAAGGGATGTAAACGTGGATCTTATGGTTGTAAAGATCAGCTACTCATCAATAAGATGATCTTAGAAGATTGTCACAAGCGACACAAAAACTTGTCAATAGCCTGGATAGACTATAAAAAGGCCTTTGATAGCCTACCACATAGCTGGATTAGGAAATGTCTGGAAATGTATAAAATAGCTCCTACTCTGCGAAACTTTTTATCTGTAAGTATGAGATCATGGAGAACCACACTGATGTTGAACAATGACAATGAATCTCTAAATGCTGGAGATGTAAGAATTTCATGTGGCATTTTCCAGGGTGACTCACTATCACCACTCCTCTTCTGTCTAGCCCTAATACCGCTCTCAAAATTGCTCAATGATGCACAGTATGGTTATAAAATATTTGATAAAAATATAAATCATCTCATTTACATGGATGATTTAAAGCTCTTTGCAAAAAATGACCAACAACTCAAAGGCCTACTAGCGATAGTTAAACAATTCAGTGATGACATCAGGATGCAATTTGGCCTTGATAAATGTGCAAAAGCTATCTTTATCAAAGGAAAAATGACAAATACATCTAATGTGAACCTTGACCAGCAAAATGTCATAAAAGAGTTAGAACCAGCGGAGAGCTACAAATACCTAGGGGTAATTGAAGGGGACAATATCAAGCACTCAGTGATGAGGGAAAGGATCAGAAGAGAATGTTATCGCAGGGTGAGAGCAATACTGAAGACAGAGCTGAACGCGAGAAACAGGATCGAAGCGATCAATGCTCTAGCCATACCAGTCGTGACTTACAGTTTCAACATCGTTAACTGGTCAATTACTGAAATATGTAATGTTGACAGAAAAATACGAAAACTGTTGACAATGCATAGAATGCACCACCCTAAGGCAGATATAGAACGTCTTTATCTGCCAAGAAAAGAGGGAGGTCGAGGACTACTACAGCTGGCATTATCAATGAAGGTAGCCACAATTGGCCTAGACACCTATATGAAAAACTCTGAGGACTGGATGCTAAAACTTGTCTTAAAATATGAAAGCAAGAAAGCATCTTACTCAGTAACAAAACAGGCAAAGGAATATCTAAGTGAATTCCAATTGCAACAAATTCAAGAATTAGACGAACTAGAAACACCTACAGAAAAAGCTAAGCGCTTGAAAACCCGTGCTAAAATTGCTGCCTTAGCTATTATGACTGAAAAATGGCATGGAAAACCTCTCAATGGCAAATACCCAAAGAGAGCGAATAATGCAGATATTGACAAAGCCCTTACCCACCAATGGTTAATGGCCTCTGGATTGAAATCAGAAACAGAGGGGTTTATCATAGCAGCCCAAGATCAATGCCTACCTACAAAGAACTACCAGGCCAACATATTAAAGAACGGCAGCTCCCCATTATGTCGTATATGCCAACAACAAAATGAGACCATCGATCATGTTGTCTCCATGTGCAGTCTGCTTGCGCCTACAGAGTATCTCAACAGGCATGATAGAGCTGCACAATATATTCACTGGGTAATATGCAAAAACCTGGACTTGCCCCATGATAAAAACTGGTGGGAACACAAACCACCCCCAGTACTTGAAAATGATCACATTGCACTCCTCTGGAACTTCACCATTCAAACTGACAGAAAGATAGACGCAAATAGGCCAGACATCATACTGAAAGACTTCAGACAAAAATCATGCCTCCTCATTGATATGACTGTCCCAATTGATATAAACGTATCTGTCAAGACCTACCAAAAACTGAGCAAATATAAAGATCTTGAAATAGAAATTAGCAAAATGTGGAATCTGAAGACGAAAACAATACCTATTGTCATAGGTGCCCTGGGAATGACAGCGAAACGGGCTGATTACTACCTAGCTCAGATACCAGGAAACCCCAAAATGGCTGAAGTCCAAAAGATAGTGCTCATGGGAACTGCCCATATCCTACGTAAAATACTGTCTATGTGATCTCAAATTTTAAAGCAAACATAATTTTCTTATGGTTTCTTAAACATTCACTTGAACAAAACTGTACAAATCCAAATATATGGTACCCTAGGCATAACACCTACATGAACTTCTAACTTGTTGTCTCTTGAGGTCTCTGGGTGAGACTTGGATCCAACTTGTACAAATGCAAAACAAAAGTCAAACATAAGATAATAATAATAATAATAATAATAACAACAACAATAACAACAACAACAACAATGATAATTATAATATTAATTAAAATTTATTATTACAATAAAAGTGATGAATGAGGAAAAATTACAAAAAGTATTGGGAGCTTGCAATGAAATTGAATGAAATAATTTCTTTTATTTGTCACAAGGGTAATGGATGAAGCAAGCATTACATGGGACAATTTACAAAATAGTTATTATTTTTAGCAGGCTGAAAGAACATATAGATTCTCTTCCCTTCACTTGTAAACTAATTCATTTATTCTGTTACTGTGACTATATATATAAAAAAAAATATATGAAGACACATTCTTGAGAAGACAAATGAATATTCACACAAACCCATAATAGCGACATGAAGAAAAAAAAATGCAAATAAAGGAAGATACTAGGAATCTATCAATACTGAGTAAACAGCATACAGGAAACTCAAATATTAGAATATGGAAGCAAAATAATATATATTAAGAAAATACAATATCACATCAAGGAAAAGAAGTCACAGAAGGAAAGAGATAGGCAGATAGATAGATGGATAGATGGATAGAGAGAGAGAGAGAGAGAATGAGAAAGACAAGAAATATCAGGAAAGACACAACATATTAAGCAATTTGAGAGGCATGAATGCTTCTTTAAACATAATGAACTATTTGAAAGAAAACCCAGAACATTCTATAGAAGATTAAATAAGTCAAACATAAAGATTAAAGAATCACCAACAAAACCAGAAATAAAGAAATATTGAGAAGACATATGGAAGAAAAGCAGCAGTCAGTTACGGCGAAAAGGCAGTATGGATTACAGAGGAAACTCAACAAAAGAGAAGGAAAAAAATATATATATAAAAATAGATAAAAATTAAAGAACCAGAATACCAAAATGGAATCGACTGAAACTGATAGAGTGCCAAACGTTTGGTTGAAATATCATATAAACACACCCAAAGTTCTTGTAAGACTTTTTAACATTCAGTTGGAACAATCACAAATAATATGAGAGGCTGGTTAATGGAAATCAAAGTAACTTGTATCTACCAAAATCTAGACACCATCAGCCTAAGAATTATTATCAACTGATCACCTGTCTATCAATAATGTATAAAACATTGATATCTGTACTTTCTGGCAAACAGTTTTTCACACTAGGAAAACACAAAATCATATCAAAACAGCAGAGAACATTTTATAAAGGGGTGCTTGGCTTATAAAGACCAAACCTCATGACAATCAATGATATTAAGGAGAGCAGGTAAATAACAAAATATCTCAGAATAGCATGGATTAACTCTAGAAAAAAAGTAACTTTTGATAGCATCCCACACTCTGGGATTTGGAAATACTACAAAATATAAGATGATTCCATAAATTAGCAGTTTGGCAAAGAATGATTGATGGAATAAGTACTAGACTTAACCCTTTAGCATTTAAATTGGCCATAACCAGCCAAAATATTCTACTTGTTTTATGCTCAAACTAGCCAGACCCTACCTCTCACACTTACCCTACAACACCATTCTAAAAATAAACACTCCCATCCTCGAAATTTTAAAGGTATGGTTAATTAAAAACAATGGGAATAATAAGCATTATGCTTGACGGAATAATCATCATCGTTTAATGTCTGTGTTCGATGCTTGCATGGGTGGACAGTACCTCAAGAGCTGGCCAGGCCGAAGCCTGCACCAGACTTCTGTGATTGTTTCAGCAGGATTTTTACAGCTGGATGCCCTTCTTAACACCAACCACTCAGCAGAGTTGACTTAGTGCTTTTTATGTGGCACAAACACAGGTGAGGTGAGTAGTGTTTTTTATGGGCACAAGCACAGGCAAGATCAGTTTTGGCAAGGTTTTTACAGCTGGATGCCCTTCCAAATGCCAACCACTTTACAGTGTTGACTGGGTGCTTTTAAGTGGCACCTGCACTGACAGGGTCACCAAGCACTTGCAAGACAAAATTTTTTTTTTAAATTAAAAAAAATTCTGAATGCTAAAAGATTAAAATAATACTTGTGATGATTTAATTGACAAAACCCCATCAAGATTGTGCTCCAGCATGGGCGGAATCCAATAGATTAAACAAGTAAAGTATGAAAGAATGTCGTGGCACATACTTCAAGTAGGATGTAATTTTAGGGAGATTTGGCTGCTATTTTTAGCAGTTGAAGTGACTTGATAAAGGGTTTTTCTTTGGGCTTAGGAAATATAGAGGTCGCAAAGAATGAAGACAGCACACAGGCTGAAAAGTAAGTAAAACATACCATGAAACAAAGTCTCAGAGATATTGAAGTAAGGTAGCAAAATATATCTGGGTTGGGAATCCCTAAATCTGCACCCAGTTCTGCAATTACCAGTTAATATAAGTCTCTAATAACCAGTATATATATATAAAAAGAATTAAACCATTTAATCCTTAGGACCAAAACATTAATTTGATCTAAGGTGCAGGCATAAGGCAGCTAGCTGGCAGATTCTTTAACATGCCAGGCTGCATTCTGAGTTCAAATTTCACTGAGGTCGACTTTACTGTTTATTCTTTCAGGGTTAATGAAATAAGTACCAGTTGAGCATTGGGGGCTTATGTAAATGTCGTACTCTCTGCTCCCAAATTTCAGGCCTTGTGTCTACAGTAGAAAGGATTTAAGATGCACGCAGAGTTAAAATGGGACAAAACTTCTTTTGTATCTTGTGAATCCTTCGCAAGATATCGGGTTAACCAAGGTTGTAGTAGATGACACTTGTCTCAGGTGCCATGCAGTGGAACTGAACCTAAAATCATGTGGTTGTGAAGCATGCTTCTTAACCATACAGCTATACTTGCTCTGTGTTCATAAATTATTTCTTAAAAATCATTTAACAAACAAAATCCAACATTATTAAGAATGATGAGGCTGGCAGATTGACAGAATGAGTAGAGTGCCTTGTGGTATTTGGTTTCAGTTTTTTATTATCTGACTTCAAATCCCACCAAATGTGACCCTACCTTTCATTCCTTCTAAGGTGTTAAAATACCTTAGAACTCATTATTTACTGGTGTCATTATAACTGACTCTTCCTTTAGCCACAAAAATTTGGAAATTTGTAACTTGTTTGAAATCCTTCTTGTAAAATACAAAAATGTCAGAGACAGATTGGTAAAATCATTAATGTTTTGAGAAAAATACCTTGTAGTATTCATTCCAACTCCGGAGTTCAAAGGTCAACTTTGACTTTCAAGATCAAAGCAAGTATATTTAATATTGTTGTCAAATGCATTCTATTTCTGAAATATAAAAGATAAGGTGGTCACATCTAGATTATCTTTGATGGTTGAGCTGTTTGACAAGGTCTAACCTGATATTAACCCTTTTGTTATTATATTTCTGATGAAATACACAACCATTGTTAGAATTAATTTAAAAAATAATGAAGAATTTAATATAACTAGTTTGTTATTAAGCTGGTGTTCGGAATGTAAATTAATAAAGAATGTTGATGGGTTTTAATTTAGATAGCTTTAAAACAAGAAAGTTTTTTTATCATGGAGTCATAGGCAGTCTTGGGCTGTTTGGTATCAAAAGACAACAATACCAGAGAAACAGACAGAGAACAAGGATAACAGAAGGACCAGAATGAGTGGGAGACAAAAAAAAAAAAACAAGATTCTGGTGGGGAAAGTCAGGGATATTTGGGGCTGGTGTCAGTAAGGGAATGTTTGGTAAGGGCAAAGGTCAGCTTTACAATGTCAACTTTGGTTTACGTTCTTTTGGGGGTTAATATACTAAATTGGAATGATCTAAGTGACTGATCTTCCCACAAAATTTTTGAAATCTTCTGTCTTTGTAAGAATTCATTACTGTAGTAGACAAAAGTCTCTAAAGAGAATTTCAGAGAGAGAAAGGAACCAGCCAATACATGGCACACACAAATGAAGGATAAAAATGAAACAAAAGTCACAACAGGCATGGCTGCTTGGTATGAAGTTTACTTCCCAATCACATGGTTCCAGGTTCAGTCCCACTGCGTGGCACCTTGCACAAGTGTCTTCTGATATAAGTTCAGGCTGATCTAAACCTTGTCAGTGGATTTGGTAGATGAAAACTGAACAAAGCCTCTCATGTAAATATGTGTGTATGTGTGTATGCATGTATATGTGCGTGTGTGTGCGTGTGCGTGCGTGTGTGTGCATGTATGTGCGTGTGTGTGCATGTATGTATGTATGTATGTATGTATGTATGTATGAGTGTGTGTATATCTCTATATCTGTGTTTGTTTCCCACTATCACTTGACAACCGGCGTCAGTGTGTTTATGACCCCCATAACTTAGCATTATTTCAGCTAAAGAGAGTGATAAAAGAAGTACCAGGCTTTAAAACAAAAAAGAAAAAAAGAAGTACATGATGGGGGGTGAATTTGTTCAACTAAAAATTCTTCAAGACAGTGCCCCAGAATGGCCACAGTCTAATGACTGAAACAAGTAAAAGGTAAAAGATAAAAGACAAATAAAAAATAACCCCATCAAAAATGAAATTTTTGGTAAAGAAACCAATGAATGTCTTCCAATAATAACGTAGCTATTGTATTTGGTAAACTAGAAAATTACACTGAAGAAATTTCAGAAAATTGACAAATTCTTTGATATTAGATTAGAATATCAATTCTGGGTAATATCAGTCTGAAAATAATATGAATATTTTGAAGTGAAGATGTAAATATTTCAGGAAAATAACTTGTTGGTTAGTTTTATCATTCTATTTTATCATTCATGAAACATCTAAAAGTTGGAAAATTTAAGTAGTTTAGTCTATTGTAATATATAATAATATTATTCATCAACACATCCACTACTTACAAAAAAAAAATAATAATAATAACAAAAAATACAATAAAAAATGCAATGTTAGAAAACCCACATCAAATAACTGTTAATATTATATCAAAGAAAATGGCAAAATTAATATCTCCCATGGGAAATAGATGCGTAGTTTCCATATAATCTAATATGGCATTTTAATATTGATATCAAACAAAACGATACTACATGGTTATATAAAATGTGTCTAGCGATGCTGCCATTGAGTATATAAATCAAAGAATTGATAAACTTTAATAATACGTTGAGAGCCTAAAGAAGCTATAATCATTTAACAAAAAAGACGATGGAGCAATAATAATAAACTCGGGAAGTTGTCACCATCATGGCTTTGATAGCTGGAAATAATACTCTAAGAATGATAGCAGTCTTGGCACCATTTCAAGTAATGAAAAATGTTGTAGGTACTTAAGATGTAATACATACATACATACATATATATATATATGTGTGTGTGTGTGTTTATATGTATATATGTATATATGCATGCATGTATCCATGTATGTATGCATACATGCATGCATGTATATATGTATGTATATATAAATATATATATATATATATATATATATATATATATATATATATATATATATATATATATATATATATATATATATATATATATATGTATACATACACACATATGCTTAAATTCTTTTCCATTTGTTCATTTTATGGTTTCAGTTGCAGGGCTGTGTCCTGTGGTCATGCTGGAGCACTATGTTAAACATACTCATGCATATATGTATATATATTCATATATATATGTGTGTGTATGTATATATATATATATATATATATATATATATATATATATATATATATATATATATATATATATATATATATATACATACATATATAAATATATATATATGTCCACTCAGCTGGCAAAAATGAGTAGTACGTGTATTTCAAAGGGCCGGCCTTGTCACACTGTGTCATGCTGAATATCCCCGAGAACTATGTTAAGGGTACACGTGTCTGTGGATTGCTCAGCCACTTCCATGTTAATTTCTCGACCAAGCTGTTCTGTTGATCGTATCAGCTGGGACCCTCGTTGTAACCGACGGAGTGCTCATTAAATATATATATATATATACATACACATATATATATATATATATATATATATATATATATATATGCTAGCATGGAAAGCGGATGTTAAACAATGATGATGGTGATGATGATATATATACGTACATATATATATATATACATGCATACGTTGTTCAGTTTGTTGTTCAATACATTCTGGAAATGTTTGAATTTAGGAAAGAACAACGAGGAGGACTACATCACAGATACTGGTAGAGTTAACAGAGAATGTAAAAAGTTCAAACTGGATGAGTGAATGCCAGACATGTTCAAGTGCCTGATATTTACTCAGAGGCTAATGGCAGAAAAAAGCGCATAAGTAAGAACAAGAATCCTTGCTAAACTGGAACACAGCCAGGCTGTAACCTTAGCACAAGTGTCAGAAGAGTGTGAAAGAGTAGTAAATCGAAGACACGACACAGAGAAAATTGAACATAAAGATTGCTCCCAAGTGAAACAAGTGCAAAACAGGCAGAATAGAAATCATGTTTGTACTAAAATACAGTAAAAACAGGACAAAAGTTAGGAAACAAACCCTTGTTTTGGATGTGGAGGTCTATACCTAAGAAAAAACTGTCCCTTTAAGAAAGTGGGATGTTTCTGTTGTGGAAAAATTTGGATATATAAAAGTGCCCTGATAAAATGTTGGGACAAAGAAAAAAGAGTAAACAAGATGTCATTGAAAGAAAATGGTAATGCGACAAAGAGGAAATTTGTAAATGTGTGAATTGAAAATATAAGAGTAAAAATGCAGTTAGATACTGGAAGTGATATTTCCATTGTGAATGAAGAAACTTGGAAGTATTGGGTCAGCCCATAAATAACGTGATTCTTGAAATTACATGAACTAAAAGTTGGAGGGGGATGAGATAAACAACCTGTATCAACTTGCTATAAAAGCAGGTAGTAACTTTACCTTGCCCTTATTCTTAGTGCAAGTTTTGAAGAGTGCAGTTTGATTTTAATAGTTATTTATTCAAAGCTATAATGGAAGTAACAAAGGAGCATATTCAGCATATTTTGCTTTATATGTTCAATAAAACCAACAACACAACAGAAAGTGCGAAGAATATTAATGCAGTATATGGAGATTGGACAATAAACCAGTATCAACAGTGGTTCCAAATATTCCAAGCCGGAAACTACAGCCTAGAAGACAAGCCTCATCCTGGAAGATCTGTAGAGCTCGATGAAGATGTTCTGCAAACCCTAACTGTCGAGGAACTATCAGAGAAGTTTAGATTTGGTCATTCTACCATTCATCAACACCTACATGCCATCAGAAAAGTCAGCAAATTGGGTCAATGGGCAGGGGGTAAATGTATGCTCTTCTTTGCTCATGAATGAACCTTTTTTTAACTAAATAGCGGTGACAAGAAATGAGTTCTCTATAAAAATGTCAAGTGCTGAAGACAGAGAGTAGGGAAAGGAGAAACACTGGAACCCCAGGCTAAAGAAGGTCTTCATGTGGTGGGACATGAAAGGTTTAGTCCATTTTGAACTTTTAAACACAAATCAAACGATAAAGGAGATCTACTGTGAGCAGCTAAACTGGCTTAAGTCAGCACTAGAAGAAAAATTACCATCTTTAGTTTGAAGATGAAAGGTGTTCTTCCAGCAGGATAATGCTCAGCCACATATATATTAACCTAAAGCTTAGAGATTAAGGCAAGAAGTGAGAAGCAATAATGATGAGAGGAAAGGTCAGAAATGGGTATTTGAGAGGTGAGAATAGGGGTGTAAATGTAGGTAAAGAGAGTATTTAATAATTTAAGACTGTGGTTCCCAACCGTTTTTTACTTATGGACCCTGTTGCTTATTATTTTATTCTTGTGGACCCCTTTGTTTATCATTTTATTCTTGTGGACCCCTTAGTCATTCCATGTTTAAAAACTAGTTTTATAACTATTTGAAACTATTTTAAAATATTTCATCTTTAAAGCTGCGGTCATACTTGAGCACCACCGTTGTAGATACTTCTTTCAAAATTCCTATTTTGTTTTTCACCCATTCACTTGTACAGGTTTGCAATAATACACTCTGGCTGGAAACATGTTAAAATTTAAAATGTTAGAGAAAGAAATGTAGCAATTTCCTACAATAAATACATTGAAAGCAAAGTTTTTACGTGGACCCTTAAAATATTTACATAAAATACATTGAAAGCAAAATTCTTACATGGACCCTTAGAATGCTACTGCGAGTCCTTGATTTACTATTTTGCAAATGTAAACCCTCAAAAATCTTATATGGACCACTAGGGGTCAACATGAACAATGGTTGAGAACTACTGATTTAGGGTACATTTATTTAAGTGAATGAAGGGTGGAATTAGAGAGAGAAAAGAAAAGACAAACAGACAGAAAACAAGAACATCTGAAGGAACAGAAGGTGTGTGAAAGAGAGGAAGGAACAAGTGGCTGGGAAAAAGGTGGGGGTTATGTGTGGGGTGGTGTCAGTAAGGGGGTGACCAAAAGTAAAGATGGATGGGGGGATGAAGAGCAAGAGTATGATGTGTGTGTCTTTCTCTGTGTGTTTGTCTCTCACAGATAGACAAATGGTGTTAGTTTGTTTATGTCCCTCTAACATAGCAATTCAATAATAAACAGACTGTTAGGTTAAGTACCAGACTGTAAGTATAAGGGATGACTTGATTGACTAAACTCTTCAAGGTGGTGCCCCAGCATGGCCACAGTCTAATGGCTGAAGCAGTTAAAAGAGTAACAGAGTAAATGAAAGAGTGAAAGAATACCATTAGGTTTGGAAGCAAGCTGTGGAGGGGACTTTTATGGCATTACTTGACCACTTCACTGTCAGAGTTAAAACTGCCTTAAAAAACAAACCTCAGATAAATTTTACAATTTTGCATTTTCTGAGAAAACTAATAAGGAGAATACAGGAGGCGGTCGAAAAAGCCAGCTTCTATATATGGCTGAAGTGGGGAGACCAAAAATGGCTTGGAAGTCATAACATACCAGCAGGAAAATAACATCACTAGGTGAGACAGGCTGACACTGAAATGGTTTCGCTGATTGACAGGTGACGGTCTAGGTTAGAGAATGCGTGGGCTAAGATTACGTGCCCTCCATTGGTCAGTTAAAGTTTGGACAGTGTCATGTGACAACTTGCTGGGGCTGCCTGCTGGATCCTAGCAGCAGGTATTTAAAGGGAAATTTGACAAGACAGTCTGTTGGCCACTGATACTCATTGATGCTGCATCAAAGAGGCCAGGGAACAGAAGAAAGAAGACATGCACTCAACACTAGAGCTGATGATACCTCCGAAAGGGGTGGGGGCGCCACATCAAAGTGGTAGAAGAGTAGGGGCCGAAACCGGACATGGTTCCTCCTGATGACGTCTTGAGCTAACTGGATCCTATAAAGGAGCTGTTGTGGTAGCAGACCATGAAACATGGTTGAAATTCCTCCTTGCATACTTTAAGCACTTTATTTTAAAGCATCCCTTAATTTTAGGATTGAATATCTCCCTGAAAGACAAATTGGTTATGACTAGAAATACTTATTGAATGCCTTTTCCTGTCAGCTACTTTCTCAGCATATGTCTGGTCAAGTTGCACTGTTAGAAGCTTCCTGACAAGAAAATCAATTCTCATTACACATATGATAATTTCTGTAATATAATCCATAAAAACATAAAATGCAACAGCAATAATATCACATTATATTACCAAGAACTTTAATATCAGTTAATTGGTAACAAATATTTATGATGGAAAATACTAATCTTAATTTCTTAAGAACTGTCTGTAGAAATAGCCCAATACTCCTGGGTTTATAATCAATCTTGCAGTCCATTTCTGTATCAGAATAAAAGAAAAACTCATATATATAAATACACTACAGAATGCTTTCTTTCTGTGTCTCATAAAGAACAAAATATCTTTAGTAAGAATCTAATGCCAAAACTGTAAGCCACAGATCTGCTCATCATTTATTCATTGCTCGTCAATTATCCATTGTTCTAACGTTGGTGTATAGCAGCTACTGAAGTAGAGTGTACAGAATAAACATCATCTGCTTAAATGACAGTATATTATGCTCATAAACAGCGCAGCAAATATGAAATGGAAATATCGTATTAGTATTACTACACACTCTGCATACATCTCCTGTTTTCTATTATTGATCTGTCTAGCTCTTGGAAGTGAAGGAGAATTGTAAATACAGTTGTCAGTAGCCCTTTCTCACTCATCCACCAGGTCAACCCTGATCAAGCAAATTTATATCATTGGTATTCCAGCCATGACCATCCCCGTGATTAAGTAGTCAGAGATATAAATAATGATTGGAAATATTGAAGACATTTCTTTGGCTGAAGATATACATACGGAGTTGTTGGCTGTTGTTGTGAAGGCATGTGGGTTAGTGGTTAGTGCATTTGGCTTACGACCGTAGGTTGTGAGTTCAATTCCCAATGACGTGCTGTGTCCTTGAGCAAGACACTTTATTTCACGTTGCTTCAGTTCACTCAACTGGCAAAAATGAGTTGTACCTGTAATTCAAAGGGGCCAGCCTTGTCACATTATGTGTCACGATGAATCTCCCTGAGAACTATGAGAAGGGTACATGTGTCTGTGGAATTCTCAGCCACTTGCACATTAATTTCACGAGCAAGCTGTTCCTTTGATCATATCAGCTGGGACCCTTGTTGCCGTAACTGGCTGAGTGCTCCTAATGTTGTTATTGTTGTTTCCTCATTGACTTGCATAAACACAGTTATTGTTATTGTTTAGCCCTAGGTTGAGCCTGACTGAGTAGATCTAGAATCAAAGGCATTCAAGCCATGACCATCCAATCTTTTATTCACATACAGTATATTTGGAATTACATTATCCAATGTTTTCTTCCTTTTTTAAAGTATTAGAATACATTTCAGTGAAATTTTGATACTTTTTCTAGCAAAATTTCTCTAATACTAATAGGCATAGAAGTAGCTGTGTGGTAAGTAGTTCGCTTACCAACCACTTGGTTCCGGGTTCAGTCCCACTGCATGGCACTTTGGGCAAGTGTCTTCTACTATAGCCTCGGGCTGACTAAAGCCTTGTGAGTGGATTTGGTAGACAGAAACTGAAAGAAGTCCGTCGTATATATATATGTGTGTGTGTATATATATATATATATATATATATATATATATGTACATGTGTATGTGTGTGAGTGTATGTTTGTGTGTCTGTGTTTGTCCCCCAACATTGCTTGACAACCGATGCTGGTGTGTTTATGTCTCCGTAACTTAGTGGTTTGGCAAAAGGACCAATAGAATAAGTACTAGGCTTACAAAGAATAAGTCCTGGGGTTGATTTGCTTGACTAAAGGCGGTGCTCCAGCATGGCCACAGTCAAATGACTGAAACAAATAAAAGAGTAAAAGAGTAATACTGGCAAATGTTCCCTCAATGGCTATTGTACGAGGGGGTGCTGGAGAGTTCCTTGATTTGGGTAAAATACAGGAAGATCTGTTAATCCTTGATTCTATTCAACATATACTCCGCTCAGGTTCACACACTTATTGCAGTGGTCCTCCAGTTCTCCCAAGCCTTGTAAAAGAATTTAAAAGGTTAGGCTCCAATCAGGCCTTCCGCAATACTCTTAAAGCCAAGAACTTTTCAGCACCCCATCGTGAATGTAGTTGTTGTTGGCTAATTCCAGGTCAGCTCTGATCAAGTGAGACCCAAGACCAAAATCACTCTAGCCAGGACAATCTTGTTTTTTTTTTTTACTTATTGAATCTTATTGACTTGTTGAATCTAAAACTAAATTTTCCAATGTGTTTCCTTTTCTAAGATGGTGTGGCGTAAGCTGTGGAAGTGTGTGGCTTAGTGCTTAAGGTGCTGGACCCATGATTTTAAGATTGTGGTTTCAATTCCTCACCGGATGACATGTTGTGCTCTTGAGCAAAATACTTCATTCCACATTGTTCCACTCCTCTCATCTGACAAAGGTGAGTAAACCTGTGAGAGAATGTATGCATCATGGAAACTAAGAAACCAGGCCCCTGAATCTGTATTACTCAGAAAGATGCTTTATTATATGGAGTAAACTAAAAGAAATTCAGTTGCTATATCAAGCAGGGTGATTAACAGCCCAGAAGACCTTGTCAGCTTGTGTCCATACAATACTTTGACTTGGAGGAAGTGTCTGCAACTCTGGCCTTAGTAGATCGTTTGAGACTAATATATTCACTAAGGTTAATGTTTTAACATGTTTTCCTGAACAGTTACAAGTGGACCATTGCAAGGGGTGGGGGGAGAGAAAAGAAAACTGTGTGGGGTAAGGAATTCCAGTGAATCAATGTTGGTGTGCGGAGGTGAGAGTGGGGGTTGGAGAAGACTGAGTTTTAAGGTGTTTGTGTGGAATTAAGGTGGGGAGGGGGTTGTTTGGATGCACAACCAATGGGGATAACAAAAAGAAGAGTACAGAGTGGGTTAGGTGTGAATGAGGGGAGTTGGTATGAAAGAATCCACCTAGGAGGAAGAGGGGCCATTAGAGCAGGAGTAGAAAAGGCAGAGAACGGAGGGCAATGAGGTATTTTAGTGACAAATCGTGAGTCAATCAATGGTTTTTCCTGGGGTTCTTTTTTTATTTTACTTTGTTTATAATGGATATACTTTTTACAATTTAATCTGAGTGGGAGAGAGAGCATCTATGATACTTAATTTTTGTAGGGAATCCAACATAGGTTGGAGAAAGAGAAGAGATTATCCTCAAATCAAGGTGCTGTTCTGGATGGTTGCAACAGAGTAAATTCTACTAAAGACACTCTAGAATTAGGTGGTGGTGTTAAACAGGATGACAGATTAAGTGTACCATTCAAGAACTCAGAAGACATCAAGCGAAGTGGGGAACCACAGAAATGGTAAATGGTTTACAGCACAAAAGAAATCACTTTAAACCTGCTAAAATAATATTCAAAGTGGCTTATATTATATTCTGGTAAAATATTTGGGTCTGACATGGTAGGTTTAGATGCTGAATTATATAGCATTTACATGTTTTGTCCTAGGTTAATCAGAGTTACTTTAATAATGACAGTTGTAGCTAGGACTATGTTATTTAATGTGTCCTTCTCTTTTTATGTGATTTAAAGAAGATTTGGTTGTTATTTCTGAAGTGATTACATATCCACTTCGCTTTTCCCAAGTGGTCGACCAGTTTTTGAAGAAATGTTCATGAAATGATGTTATAATCACTAAACTCTAATAATAATAGGATGAAGCAAAAGAGCATGAAAATGTATTTTCGAAATTTTCAAGTTAAATTCTAAAAGGCAGCTTTTGTACTGATTTCCATTCAAAGACTTAGGTCGATATTGATCTTATTAATCATAAATAGGAACATTTGATTAGCAATAATTACTTCTATTCAGTCCCATTTTTATGATTTTATCTCCTGCATTTAACTGGTTGTTAAAGCTTGTTCATTTCCAATATAAAATTGTTGGCAGGTTATTATTTCTGTAGTCTATGTAGCTGATATTTCAATTAGATTAGTTTAAACCACAGTCTTATTATTCCTGCCATCCATCATATTTAACAACCATTTGTATTCTGCATTACTTCTTTATGTACTCCTTACTGTCACATAGTACAAGTATAGATGTATCATTATGCAAATGAGTTATACCTAATGCACTTTTACTGAAATTTTAATAAATAGCCCTTTGCTCCTTTATCTCAGCATTTTGGCAGGGGAAGGTGAGAGAAATCTGATGAAACAGAAAATGCAGTCGGTTCAACCCTTATTCCCAATTGGTGAAAAAGTTCTCATGGATTTATTTTTACATGGAGATTAGATACCCATTGAAATGATTTCCTATTTTTTAATTAATAACCACCAATTATTATTACTCTAGTGACTATTGTTGAGCCATCAACATTTTACCATTATACAAATAAGGTGAGCCTAGCATACTGAGTCATCAACACTGCCATATTAGAAATGAGTTGAGCCTGGTACATTGAACCATCAACACTGCCATATTAGAAATGAGCTGAGCCTGGTACATTGAACCATCAACACTACCATATTAGAAATGAGTTGAGCCTGGTACATTGAACCATCAACACTACCATATTAGAAATGAGTTGAGCCTGGTACATTGAACCATCAACACTACCATATTAGAAATGAGTTGAGCCTGGTACATTGAACCATCAACACTACCATATTAGAAATGAGTTGAGCCTGGTACATTGAACCATCAACACTACCATATTACAAATGAGTTGAGCCTGGTACATTGAACCATCAACACTGCCATATTACAAATGAGTTGAGCCTGGTACATTGAACCATCAACACTGCCATATTACAAATGAGTTGAGCCTGGTACATTGAACCATCAACACTGCCATATTACAAATGAGCTGAGCCTGGTACATGGAGCAATCAACATTGTTCTATAATGTAAATCGATAAAATTTTCTCCTTCTCAGTACAACCAACAAAATTATTTCTATGCCCATTACTTTAAAATATAAAAATTTTCAACTACCTCAACTTTCAGCATGCAACTACTTTAATAAACGAATAATATTTATACTCAATTAAATCAAAATAATTTAAATAAAATTATCCTTTCAACAAGAGACGCATTATAATTATGTTAATTTTTGTATACATATATTTAAACGTGTAAATGAGTTGAACCTGATACATTGAACCATCAACACTACCATATTAGAAATGAGCTGAGCCTGGTGCACTGAGCCATCAATATTGTACCATTATACTGAGTCAAAAGTTTTGCTATATTTTGGTAGCTTGTTTGCTTTATTCATCAAGTTACAACTAAAGCCATCTAGCATTCAAAGTAGGGGCCATTGTGTTGCATCATCTGAAGCCATCTTTTTTGCCAGTTCTTTGATACCATGCTGATATCAGTTCTTGTCCATCAAGGCAAAGAACTCTTTCACTGAAGGTTCCACCTTTTCTTGGTTGATGAAGCATTGAGAGTGCCGGAAGTGAGCCACAGATCGTAACAAATAGTAATCTGAGGGAGTTAGGTCGGGACTATATGTTGGGTGTGGTGTCATTTAATTCCCTCAAGTTCCTGGAGTTTATTCCAGGTCATTTGAATGGTTTGGGGTCTTGTGTTGTCTTGATGCCGAAGAGCTCACTTTTTGTTAACCAATTCCAGGAATGTTTGCTATACAATGGCATACATCCACTCCAGATGTTTAGTTGGCATCAATGATTTGACTGTCTGGAATGAATTTGTAGTGAATTGCCCCCTCATAATTCCACCAGATACAGAGCATCCCCTTGTGTTTGAAATGCTGATGTTTGGTGACAGGTCCCATGCGCTGATCCTTGCTTAACCCCTGCTTATGCATGTTAGGACTGCAAAGAAAATCTCCCTTGGATTCTTACCTGTTCTGCTCCATGGCTCACTTCATGCTCTTGTGATGTTGCATCAACCAAGAAGAAGTGAAAGCCTCAGTTAAGGAATTCTTTGTCTCAAAGGACAAAAACTGGTATCAGCAGAAGATCAAAGAACTGGTGCTTATACTCTGTTGTGTATGCACACCAACATTACACATGGTACAATATTCTTTTCTACTCTAGGCACAAGACCTGAAATTTTGGGGGAGGAGCCAGTCAATTAGATCGATCTCAGTACGCAACTGGTACTTAATTTATCGATCCTGAAAGGATGAAAGGCAAAGTCGACCTTGGCAGAATTTGAACTCAGAACATAAAGACAGATAAAATACCGCTAAGCATTTCGCCCGGTATGCTAACATTTCTGCCAGCTCGCTACATTTTAAAGAAGGATATATTCTTTTATACTCGAGGCACAAGGCCCGAAATTTTGGGAGAGGGGGCCAGATGATTAGATCGACCCCGGCATGCAACTGGTTCACTCGCACTTAGTTTATCGACCCCAAAAGGATGAAAAGCAAAGTCAACCTTGGTGGAATTTGAACTCAGAATGTAAAGACAAACGAAATATCACTAAGCATTTCACCCAGCATGCTAACGTTTCTGCCAGAAATATGTACCGGATATAACTCATTTGCATAAATTAAGTGAAAGTGAGGAGTACATAAATACTGCACGAGATATACTTAAACACTAATTATGTTTTAAGCTTATTTAAGTATATTTTAATTAAGAATAATTTAAGTATATTTAAGAATATTTTAATAACATATATTCTAAATATATTTAAGTATATTTTAATTAAGTGAAATTAAAGTACATGGAAGTATATTTTAATCAAGTATATTTTATGCATATTTAAGTATGGTTTTATCAAGTATATTTAAATCAGTGATTCAAACATATTTTAAGTTCCCAGTTAATGAGTTGCAGAGCCGAAGCTCAAAATTAACGAGAAAACCTGATTTTAGAAGACAGGGAAGAATTTTTTGAAATGTCGATATTATTTAGTTCTTGGTCTCTTTCTTCTCTTAAAAGTCCAGATGTTACTGGTTTCATACTTAGAAATAGTATCAAGCAAAGTTGTCAAAAAAAGAGGCAAAGAGAAGAATTTTAACAAAAACAATATAAGTAAGTAAAGCATGAAATTAAAAGGATATATAACTATTGCTTTAAGAGAATTTCATTCACCAAAAAGTCTAGGTATTGAACCAGTATTTCCTTGGATGCAACCATTCCTTTGTGAGGTTAACATAGTCTCTAATTATATATATATATATATATATATATATATATATATATATATATATATATAAGGGCATTACTATACAATAATGCCTCACGCTATGAGGGACTCTAAGGTCAGACTACCAATAAAAAGCACATTTTTACCGAACGCGAGGAAATGCAACTCTCAAAGCCAACCTCTTAAAAACAGACTAAATTAGATCATGATTTCATGGTTATTGTAGTATTATACAACCTCTACTCGTCAGTATAATATGGTCAAGAAAAATAGCAGTAAACAGAGAATCAACATACCAAACGAACATCGTGTATCCAATATTGTATATAGAAGACTGTTCATCGCTATTTCCCTATGTAAGTGGCGGGAATTTCGAATTGCATCTCGGTAAATATGCTTTTTTCTCAGAATAAATTCAGTACTGAATATATTCTGGTATCTGAGAAGAAAGCATATTTACCGAGATGCAATTCGAAATTCCCGCCACTTACATAGGGAAATAGCGATGAACAGTCTTCTATATACAATATTGGATACACGATGTTCGTTTGGTATGTTGATTCTCTGTTTACTGCTATTTTTCTTGACCATATTATACTGACGAGTAGAGGTTGTATAATACTACAATAACCATGAAATCATGATCTAATTTAGTCTGTTTTTAAGGGGTTGGCTTTGAGAGTTGCATTTCCTCGCGTTCCGTAAAAATGTGCTTTTTATTGGTAGTCTGACCTTAGAGTCCCTCATAGCGTGAGGCGTTATTGTATAGTAATGCCCTTATATAAATATAAATATATATTTCGGGAATAAATGATGGATGTTTTCCCTTATGAGGTTTTTTCACGCTAGCTACTTGATAAATTCTTGTAAAAGAATTCGTCCTATTATTGAATTTATATATATATATATATATATATATATATATATATCAAATAATTAATAAGTATATTTATTAGCTGTAAAAATAAGCATCATTATCATCATTGTCACCATCATCGCCATTAGAGATTATCTTTATTTTTTCAGTTAATAAATATACTTATTAATTGATTTATCTCCATTTTCTTATTTTTCTTGAATAAATATAAAACTTGGTTTATCTAATTACCTATAATTCATGAGTATTATAATTAATATTCACAACAAATATTAGGTAATGAACCAGTAATTCATTGGACACTACCATCTCTTAATGAAGATTATCTAACCTCTAATCGATATATATATATATATATATATATATATATATATATATATATATATATATTAAAATGTAACTACATGTGGATCATTGGTGATTTTTTCCAGTCTTCCTTTTCTCTTGGACTTTCCTCTGTCTCCTGTTTCTGATGAAGAAAATGTTGGCAGCTGATTTTTCTGCTTTGAAAGGCAAAATCGACCTCAGCAGAATTTGAACTCAGAATGTAAAGACAGACGAAATGCCACTAAGCATTTCGCCCAGTGTGCTAATGTTTCTGCCAACTCGCTGCCTTGTATCATTGGAAATACTAACATTTGTGGAAAATATGCACTGGATTTGTTGTTCTTTTTTTGTTGCTGTTGTTGTTGTTGTTGTTGTTGTTGTTGTTCCGCTCTAGGTTAATATTAAGAACATCTATAATGAGATATATTCCAGCCACAACTATTCCATCATTTTTTTAGTGTTATTCAAGACTATATTATCTAATATGTCTTTTATTTTCAACATGATAGAATGTAATCTGTGGGATATTTGACTGCCATTTCTACTGGGGTTGATCAACTGCATAGAAACTCCCTCATATCCACCAGATCAGATAGGGGTCTCAGTATCAATGAAATAGAGTGCTCAGATGAATCCCCAGATATAAATGTTAGAGTCTGTTTGGTATTGGATTGATAATAACAATGGCTTAGATGCTGGAATGTGGCCATTTTTCAATGAGGTGTAGAATACGAATGTGCTTTAGCAGAGCCATTCCAGATGTGTGAGGTGAACTCCATTTGAGGTCACCAGATTAATCAGTGGGAAAAGATATGACAATGGGAAAACTGAGAGGACAGCAGGTCGTGGAAAGAAATTAGAATATGTGAATAAGAGTTAGAGGACTGTATTTGTGTAGACACAGAATGTGTAAAGACAGAGGAAGCATCAACATCATCATCATCATCCTCATTGTCATCAGTGTCGTCGTCGCTGTCATCATTGTCATCATCACCATTGTCATCATCATCGTAATCATCATTGCTGTTGTCGTCATCCTCCTCCTCAACATCATCATCATCATTGTCGTCATCATTCTCCTGTCCTTCCTCCTCCTCTCCCCCTCATCATGATCATAATTATCACCCTCCCCCACCCTCCTTCTCTTCCTCATCATCATCATTGTAATCATCCTCCTCCTCTTTCTCTTCCTTCTCCTCATCATAATAATGGTCATTCTCCTCTTCCTCCTCCTCCTTCACCTCCTCCTTCTTCACCTCCTCCTCCTCCTTCACCTCCTCCTTCTCCTTCACCTCCTCCTTCACCTCCTTCACCTCCTCCTCCTCCTTCACCTCCTCCTTCACCTCCTCCTTCACCTCCTCCTCCTCCTCCTTCACCTCCTCCTCCTCCTTCACCTCCTCCTCCTCCTTCACCTCCTCCTCCTCCTTAACCTCCCCCCCTCCTCCTCCTTCACCTCCTCCTCCTCCACCTCCTCCTCCTCCTCCTCTTCCTTCTCCTTCACCTCCTCCTCCTCCTCTTCCTTCTCCTTCACCTCCTCCTCCTTTACCTTCTCCTCCTCATCATCATCGTCATCCCTCTCCTCCCCTCTTCCTCCTCTCAATTATCATTTAGCCTCCATTTTCCAATTAGCATGAGTTAGATGGTTCAACCGGAATGTGTAGGCTGAAGAGCTGCACCACACTCCAATTGTATGTTTTGTTTTCGTTTCTACAGCTGGATGCCCTTCCTAATGCCAACCACTTTACAGTGTGGACTGAGTACTTTTTATGTGGCACAAACATAGGCAAGGTCTGCTTTAGCATAGTTTCTATGACTAGAAGCCCTTCCTAATGCCAACCATTTTACAAAGTGGACTGGGTGCCTTTTACGTGTCATCAGCACAGGCACCTTTCACGTGCCACTGGCACTGGCCACAGCTACGATTTCATTTTGCTTGATGTGTTTTCTCAAGCACCGCACATCATCAAAAGCCTCGGTCACTTGTCTTGCCTACATGAGACTCGATAATGAAAGGCATCATATATCATAATACATGGTACAGGGTACAGGGTCAGTTTGCAGAGAGAGAGAGAGAGAGAGAGAGAAAGAGAGAGAGAGAGAACATGAGAATGAGTTGAAGAAAAATGGTGAGATCGGACATCTGGACACTGGGACAAATTGGGGATTTGTCACAAATATTGAGACGAGTAGCAATATGCTGAACTGGAAACCTATCCCACACATATAGGAACATATTGGTTTGGTGCATAATTATTGCAGCTTTTTTTCAACAAATTTTATTCAACAAAAATAATAACAATATTTAACAAACACATCTTTAAATGATGGTCTGATCATCTGCCAAGCAAATGGGAAGCAGTAATTGAAGTAGATGGTGAATATGCTCTGAGATAATCACTTAAAGATGTTTTTGTTGAATAAAATTTGTTGAAAAAACCTGCAATAATTATGCACCAACCCAATAGAATATCCACATTGAGTAGTAGACTTATAATGGATTCTTTGAGTGATTAGATTAGCTGCTAAAGTTGGTAGGGAAATATGCCTTAAATCACACTTTGTCGGCTTATATAAAAGAAAGCACACAGTGGATTGTAACAGTCCTTAATATGTGAATAGGTAGAAAGGTCATAGCTATGATATGGTATTAGAGACAATACCATTGTCCCTAATATGCAAACAGAGACAATGGTCAAATCATGGAATGTCTTTGATTAATGGTTTGTTCAATCAAAGCTTACGGGAATCTAAGCAACAATATCATAATTAAAGCATTGATGCTGATGGTGATGATGATGATGATGACGATGACGATGATGATGATGATGACAGTGATGATGATGATGATGATGATGATGGCAATTATGATGATAGTGATGATGCTGATGACAACAATGATGACGATGATGGCAATGTTGATGATGATGATGATGATGATGAGAACGGTGATGATGATGATGACAATGATGATGATAGTGATGATGCTGATGACAACAAAGATGATGATGAGGGCAATGTTGATGATGATGGTGATGATGATGATGATGATGATGACAGTGATGAAGATGATGATGATGACAGTGATGAAGATGATGACAATGATGACGATGATGGCAATGTTGATGATGATGATGACGACGATGAGAACGGTGATGATGATGGTGATGACAATAATGATGATGACGACAGTAATGATGATGATGACGATGATGATAATGATGACGATGACGACGAACTCCATCCATTAAGAAATCAAAGCCTGTGCACGACAGACCTTCTAGTTAATCTAACAATGGGAACAGTTTTAATTTGCTCTACAAAAATCATAAAACAATCACTGAAACTAATAAAAAAAACCCAAAAAACAACTGATGAAACGGAAAGAAATAATAGAATTGTTGACTTTATTGTTCTGAGCAGTAAATTTATAGCAGTTCCAGGCCTAAACTATAGAAATCATTGACACAGGATTAAGTCATTAATACACTCAGTAGTTTATTGATAAAGGATAAAAATGGCCGGGAATATCTCATTCTACTTGGCAAGTATAATTTCTTATGAATTCATTTTAGCAAAACTGTAAAAGATGCTTGAAGTTGCTGTAGTTAATTTACGTCTATAATCAAAGCAAACTCAGGTAAGGTTCGCCTTTATTTTGTTACGAATAAAACAAGTTTGGTTGATAATGTTATATAAATAAGCATAATTTTTAGTTGAACTAAAATATTAACAAAAGACACATATTATGCATGAGTGTTTTGATATTCTACTGGAGTTTACTGAGCATGAAGAGTAACTGCAATATAGAAAGACTGACTGCTAATAGTCAAATCCCTATTTTGTCTCCTCCATTCAAAGGTTCTGTGAAGCTTTTGAAGATTATGTTTTAAAGGAAATTTGTGTAGATAGAAATTAGTGATTCAATAATGAAAGAATAACGTTCTTCTTTCTGCGAGGAATTAACTGAAGTGTTTCCTATTGGTTGAACAATTACCAAAGATGAGAATAGCTCAATCAGCATCAAGGAACATTGTTAATCTAGCAACAGATGAAACTAGATATTGCATTTATGGTATTTTTATTTTCTTAGCTTTTATCTACAAAATGATGAATTTATGAGATCAGATAATCCAAAATATTTTCTGACAAATCGATGCCAAAAGGTGTCCATTGGACAGGAAAATGTTACATTGATTAAATAGTTCTTTTGAAGACGAAGAATGCTTTATGTTTGTAGATTGTCATTTTCAACATCAAAGTAACAAAATGTATTTATTTTTAAACAAAAATAACAGCTACGTCCTAAAAGTACGAGATAATGGTGATGCTTCCTTACAAATCTGTAAGTTGGCATATTGATTGCTAGTGTTCCGAAAATAAGTGGCATGACATTTTCCTTAATATAAATGTTAATACTAAAATAAAGATAAATAACTCCTTTTAGTAAAATACTACTAACCTCTGTATGCTAATGAGGTCTGTATGAATGAGTGTGTGAGGGGGTACCTACCTACCTACCTATATACATATATACCTATATACATGCACTCATACACACATGCTTGCAAGCATACACACATGCACCACAGGCACACACACACACACACACGCACATACACACATACGCACATCAGTTCAGTTCCACTGCTTGGCAACTTGGGCAAATGTCTTTGACAATAACCCCAAGCTTACCAATGCCTTGTGAGTGAATTTGGTTGGTGGAAACTAAATTAAGCCTGGTCTATATATATATATATGTATCTCTATCTATCTATCTATCCAGCTATCTACATATATATATATATATATATATATATATATATATATGTATTCATTCATTTTATGTCAGCTTGTCCATGCCTGCATGGGTTGGGAGAATGTATTATCGAATATATTGTTTTTCACATAGATGCCTTTTGTGATGCTGATTCTTGCCTTTTTTTTTTAAGTAAGAGATCATTTATTCCACACATCTTTGAAGGTACAGATTGCCCAGATGATTTCTTGACAGGAGAAACTGACAGCGTCATATGCTACACTTTTGTTCAAGTGATGGCATATGTAAAAGAATACACGGTCACATACACCCACATACACACACACAAAAACATACACATTCATACATACATGCATACATGTGTATGTGTGTTTGTGCACGTGTTTTTGAGTATGTGTGTGCGATTATGAAATTATGGAAAGCGCTATAGGTTGTTTAATTAGAAAATGCATCAGACAAATGAGATAATGCAGCTTGGTTTTGTGCTAAGAAAAAATACTTCTGATGCCCTCTTCCTGGTGAGGCAAATGCAGGAGGAATAACGTAGCTAAGAATAAAACCATTGTACTTAGTATTCATTGCCCTGGAGAGGGCCTCAAGCAGGTCACTTGATTAGGTGGTCACTGACGAAGGTAAGGATATTGGCTTGTGAGAGCCATAAACCATGTACAGGCAGGAGTGGCTGTGTGGTAAGCAGCTTGTTCCCCAACCACATGGTTCTGGTTTCAGTCCCACTGCATGGCACTTTTGGGAAGTATCTTCTACTATAGCCTCGGGCCAACCAAAGCCTTATGAGTGGATTTGGTAGATGGACACAGAAAGAAGCCCATCGTATATATATATATATATGTATGCGTGAATGTATGTATGCATGTGTGTGTATATATTTGTGTGTCTGTGCTTGTCCCCCCCGCCATCACTTGACAACTGATGCTGGTATGTTTTCATCCCCGTAACTTAGCGGTTCGGCAAAAGAGACCGATAGAATAAATACTATGCTTACAAAGAGTAAGTCCTGAGGTTGATTTGCTTGCCTAAAGGTAGTGCTCCAGCATGGCCACAGTCAAATGACTGAAACAAGTAAAAGAGTAAAAGAGTAAGTGTTGTCACTAAACTCAGAGTTAACAATTAGTATGAGAAATAAAAAACTAAGGAACACAGAAAAGAATGATAATAATGTATTTAAACATGTAAAGCAGAGATTCTGCTTTAACTTCCAGATACATTTTTTTGTACAGTATCACTAATTTTTTCATGTATATGACAGAAAAAAATTTTGTATCATAAATTTGTTCGAAAACAATTGTTCATAAACAATTATTCGAAATAAATATCATTTATTTCGTACTTGATTTTTAATTTTAAATAAAATAAAAAATTTAGAATGATTAACATTTTGTATAATTGTCCTTCTGAATAATTTTCATTCATACAACTTTCCATTCGAATAAATGTTTTTTGAATAATTGTTTTTGAATAATTGTTTTCGAACAATTATTTTCAATCGATGTTCACATAATCAAAAGGATAATTCTTACTTCCTCTCCTAGCATAGCAAAAATGCAGTATGATACATGCGCCAGATTGTTCTACAGTAGAATATTCACCTGCCATATGGATACCTCATATCTATTTCTTTACTAATTGTTCATGAACAATTTTACAGAGTGACTCTATAGAAACAGCAGCCAAATCTCCCTCAGATCACAGCTAACATGTTAAAAAATGTAGAGAATGTTATTGTGTAAAATGTAGTCCAAGATAGATTAATTAATGGCTTTAAAAATTTGCTATGGTTCCAGTTGGAATATTTCTGATGAGACCCAATTTGGAGCTAAGCAACAATAACAACAATACAATGTTTCAGTTTTACTTTCAGTATAGCTGTAGCCAGTTGTGACCATCACTAACTATTCTTATCTTAGTTACTCATTGATAATTCTTGTTGTTTAACCATTTATCAAAC
This sequence comes from Octopus bimaculoides, assembly GCF_046866305.1. Classification (NCBI taxonomy): domain Eukaryota; kingdom Metazoa; phylum Mollusca; class Cephalopoda; order Octopoda; family Octopodidae; genus Octopus; species Octopus bimaculoides. The sequence goes on along the minus strand of NC_142929.1, from coordinate 13,909,403 downwards.
TTGACTGAGTAAATCCCAAATCAAACCATTCTTGCTATGATTGTCCTATCATACTTTCAGACAATGCATCTAGGATAATCATCCAAATCTGGGATAATCATCCTATCCACAAATGTGAGAGTGGCTGATCCAGTACATCTTCCTCACCATCCTCTGGGGCAACACCGATTTCATTTTGTCTTCTGGGACCATGAGGTAGTCTGAATTACAAGGAATTGTGTGTGTCACTCTTTAATGTAAAGTTACTCCACATGAATTGCACTTGGCAGCCATTTTTATTCACATTCAGGATGTGTTTGTCATTTAGTGACTGATCAAAAACAAGCTTTTAAATTTAGCTCTATTTTACCACATTGTATTATATCATAAAATTGTGTTCTTCCACTTTTAAGGGTGGAGTGTGAGGCAACGTAACTGCTTTTTCTAGCAGGTCAAAATACCACATTGGAACTCCTTTATTAGCTTATGTAATAATTGTTGTCTCAAGACACAGCTACTGCCAACAATGTGGTCATCATTGAATTATCAAAATATATAATACTCCAAGTTGAATTTAATCTAACAATCAATCATTTCTGCCAACTCATAATGCCAAACAATATTAATATTGATTAATTAAACAGATTTTTATATTTGGAACATGAACTTCCAATCTGGTTTTTCTGTTTCCATATACAACAATGAAACATTATCCATGTTCTACTTTATAAAGTCAAATATTATCTCTAGTTTTATTATCCTTAAATATGCTTTATTTAATTCAATAACCTGGTCATTATTTTTCCTTTTCTTTTGTAACAAACCTCTGAAATGTTTCTGTTTAGTTACTGTAAGCCCCAAAGTGTTAAGGGGAAATGTCTATTAAAGAATGTTTTGCTTTGACATTATTGCCCCATGTTCAGAGTCACTTCATATTTAAGACCTGGCAGAATCGTTAGCACGCCGGGCGAAATGCTTAGCGGTATTTCGTCTGCCGTTACGTTCTGAGTGCAAACTCTGCCGAGGTTGACTTTGCCTTTCATCCTTTCGGGGTCGATTAAATAAGTACCAGTTATGCACTGGAGTCAGTGTAATCGACTTAACTCCTTTGTTTGTCCCCTCTATGTTTAGCCCCCTGTGGGCAATAAAGAATTAAATATTTAAGACCTTTACTTATGTAAGGTGCTTTTATTTTTATAACTGAGGAATAAAGTTCTTTAATGTAAAATCATTCAGGTATTAATCATTAGTCTTGGGCAAGCCATTAAACAGCATCCAGAAGTCAAGCTGCATTTCAAGACTTCAGGCGTCCAGGAGTTTGGGTAATTTTAGAGTTAATCACCATAGCTGCGAAGTGTTCCCTAATCTGTGGTGGTAGTACATGTCAAGGATTCCAGTTATGAATTAAAGAGCTGATGGTCCTGTGGTTATGGGATACAAAACTCAGAGAATTGATGGCTCCAAGACATGTGGCACAGAGGGCCATTGGAGAGTAGGCATGTCCTAATGTCATGTAAACTGTTTTCTTGCCTAAGGGTGGAATTAGTCCTATGTGTAAGAGTTATTATCAGAAGAGAAGACTTACAGAAAAAATGTAAATATTTAAATAGACTGACAGACGGTAATGGTAAACCACTGCTGTATCTGTCTATTGAAGAATCATGAATCTTCAGAAAAGGGTATAAATGTCTGTGATTGATCATGCCAATAGTCATGGAATGAGCAAAATTTTAGTATTTCATTCCATAATTTAGGTTGCAGTGCCTTTTACTTTGAGCTGGAAAAAAAAAAAAAAAAAAAATTCACAGTTATTTGTAAAATTGTAAAGATTCAGCAAAAACCAAACAAAAAAATTGGAATATTGGCAAAAATTTCTGAAGAAGAAATCATTTTTTTCATGAAATATCTTGTATTTCTTCTGCGTCATCAAATCTATCATTATAGAGAAGCTATTCAACTGCAATTTTCTTCATTATCAGTTTGTATTATATGCGATCACGTAATAGGATCTTGCACTAGTAAGTTTTCCCTCTATTTATACCATCAGTGTTAATTACTAGCCTTGAATTTCTACCAAAATATATACAGAGGAATATTAAACAATATAAACTAAAATATATATACTATTCAAAACAGTAGCATTTATATATATATATATATATATATATATATATATATATATATATATATGCATACCTACATATATGCATATATATACATATATATGCATATATATGCATATATGCATATATATATATGTATATATATATATATATACATATATATATACATATATACATGTATGTATATTTATATATATATGTATATATATGGATATCTATACATATACATATATGTATGTATGCATATATATATATATATATATATATATATATATATATATATATATATATATATATATATATATAATATATATATATATATATATGTTTCTAACAGGAATGTTATTTATATTTTATAATACATTTTTTGAAGATAACATGTTATATAACGTTTCTTACTAGGCTAAAGGTAAATACGCATTGTTCATTTAAAGTCAATATGAATTGAAATAAAAGCCAAAAGAATTATAAATGATAGTAATAATTTAATTTGAGCAAACAAACAGAAAGCTCACAAGAGGGAATCAGAACAGTTAGAATATTTATTCTACAATTCCAGAATATTCAAAAATCTTTGCTGCCAGCACTTCAGATAATTATTAAAGTTTTCCCTTTTGTTCAGGTATGCTGCTTTTAGAGAATTTTTAAGTAAGTTTCTATTTTCGTGCTAATTAATAGATTTGACTAATTAGTATTTTCTTTGGAGCATATGTATTTTTTAAAAACTAGATTCATGACTTTAATTTAATACAAATGGAAAATATGATGTTGTGGCGTTAATGCATTAACTGAATTAATGGAAGAGAAAGGATTCTAATGGGAATCAAACCTTTATTTCATACTTTTGCAGGTATCTTTTATCTTTTGCTTCTTTCGGTCATTAGACTGCGGCCATGCTGGGCACCACCTTGAAGAATTTTCTTTTTTTTTTTCTTAGTTGAATGGATTTTTTCTGTTCTTTTTTTTTAAAGTCTGGTACTTATTTTATTGGTCTCTTTTGCTGAACCGTTAAATTATGGGGACATAAACACACCAACACCGGTTGCCAAGCAGTAGAGGGGACACAAAAATGCACACACACACACACACGCACACACACACACACATACACACACACACACACAACCACAAAACCTTCCCCCCACACGCACAACCTCCCCCCACGCACAACCTCCCCCACACATAAATATGATAGGCTTCCTTTAGTTTCCATCTACCAAATCCACTCAAGATTTTGGTCAGCCCAAGGCTATAGTAGAAAGCATTTACCCAAGGTGTAACACAGTGGAACTGAACCTGGAACCATGTGGTAAGAAAGCATACTTCTTACCACACGGCCATGCCTGCACCTATACAAAAATGGCCATTGAGCCTCTACAGAGAATCAAAACCCGTACTTCTCAAATTCTGGCAGAGTGCTCTTAGCACTCTCTACCATTAACCCTTTAGCATTTAAACCAACCATATCCATCCAAAGTATTCTACCTGTTTTATGTTCAAACTGGCCAGATCTGACCTCTCACACTTATCCTTCAATGTCATTCTAAAAATTTTAAATCTCATCATCGAAATCTCAAAGCTCTGAGATAATGATTGACTAATTCGAACAACGTGATTAAATAAACATTAAATTTGATGGAGTAACCTAAATTCTAAAAAGAAAAGCTAAGTAACTCCTGGGGTATAAAAATAATAATAATAAAAATAATGAAATTATTGTGTATAGTACTCAGGTGCAACCCATCAAAGGTGTATGTACAGTACATAGAATTATGTACAAACGTCAGAAAAGTGAACAGTGTATATGAGTTATTATATACATGTGTGCATGTATATGGAGGGCGGTGGATATCAGATGTAGTGTTGGTGAATTTCAGGAGGTTTTAAAGGATGCAATGTCTTGGCAACTAACAACTGATGCAGGTAGTTTGTTCCATGCTTCAGCAACTCTGAGTGTGAAAAAATGTTTCTGAAAGTCTTGGGAGCTCTGCTGTTTTCTGACTTTGTAGGCATGCCCACGTGTGTTAGACACATGGAGCTCAAAAAAGTGCTTGAGGTGGTTGTTGGTGCAATGGTGAATAATTTTGTTGGTGTTTACCAAGTCAGTTGCCCTGGAAAATTATCCTTATAGGGATAAATTGTTTGTATACTCTGCATGCATATATGGCCTTCATTGCTGTCTTTATTTACTGGACTGACTGCTATTTTCTGTTCCCATCTTTTACCTTTTTCTGGTGAGTCATTGTGTACCTGAGCACCGAATGCAATCAGCTCATTATTATATTATTATGTTGTCTTCAAGAATTACATTTGTTTATATGGCTCATCAGAACCTAGTCATGTAATGAAGAGTTTGGATGGCATTATATCCGATAGATTTTGCTAGTGTCATCTTAGCCATTCATTCATCGTCTTAGATCCCATAGACTCTGCTAATGTTGATTTAGCCATTCATCTTTCTGGATTTGATAGCACGAATAACACTTACGTTTCTAGTATAAATAATGAAGCATTAAATCATATTCAGCAATGCTAATTTTATGAATTACTTTCTAAGAAATCAATAAATTGCCTTTTAGCTGATTGGGAACACTCAACATTAGTTTCAGCACAGAATTGCTTTCAACATTTTGGATACACATTTAAGGCTAACACTAAACATAGCTCATTAAATTGCTTGCTTTATTAGACAGCGTAAAGTAAACTCAATGATCGACTTTATTTAAGAACTTATTTCAGTGCCTGAGACAGAAGTTGAATCTATAACAACAAACACATTATTGTATTGTATCCATGTGTTAAGTAAAATAGAATGCTTAATGCAAAGTTTACAGGAGCTATCCATTAACAGTGTTATATATAGTTCAGCCATGAAGATGTTCTGGCTATTCTGAACAGAATAGCATCGGACCCTAATATTTTCTTAAATACGGACTTAGTTGCTTGTGAATAGGAATAGATGAATAAATTTCATTATTATCGTCGTCGTCGTCGTCATCATCATCATCACCATCATCATTATCATCATCGTCATCATCTTCATTGTCATCATCATTATCATCATCATCATCATCATCATCATCATCGTCGTTATCGTCATTATCATCCTCATCATCATCATCATCATCATCATCATCATCATCATCATCATCATCATCATCATCAGTGCCGTCGTCATCATCACCGTCGTCACCATTGTCATCATCATCATCGTCATCATCATCGTTGTCGTCGTGATAATCATCATCATCATCGTCATCATCAGCATCATCTTCATCTTCATCATCAACATTGTTTTAAATTCCACTTTTCCATGCTTGCATGCGTTGGACAGCATTTGTTGAGGCTGATTTTCTACTGCTGGATGCCCTTCCTATCACCAACCTTCATCCCAAGATGAAACATGCTTCCTCCAGAAAGCTGGAAACGAAGTACACCTCTTGTATGAGAGTGACTTTCATTTACAACAACCACATAAAGTCATGATAAAGAGAGAGAGAGAAAGAGAGAATAACATACACACTCACACAAGCATACATATAAATAGATATATATTTATCATGGCACTCCATCGGTTACGACAACGAGGGTTTTGGTTGATCCAATCAATGGAACTGCTTGGGAAATTAACGTGCAAGTGGCTGAGTACTCCACAGATACATGTACCCTTAACGTAGTTCTTGGGGTGATTCAGCATGACACAGAGTGTGACAAAGCTGGTCCTTTGAAATACAGGTACAACAGAAACAGGAAGAAAGAGTGAGAGAAAGTTGTGGGGAAAGAGTACAGCAGGGTTCGCTACCAGCCCCTGCTGGAGCCTCCTGGAGCTCTAGGTGTTTTCACTCAATAAACACTCACAACACCCCAACTGAGAATTGAAACCGTGATCCTATCACTGTGAGTCCACTACCCTAACCATTTGGCCATTGCACCTCTACATACGATGACAAGGGTTCCAGTTGATCCAATCAATGGAACAGCCTGCTCGGGAAATTAATGTGTAAGCGGCTGAGCACTCCACAGACGCATGCACTCATAACATAGTTTTGGAGGGAGATTCAGCATGACACAGAGTGTGACAAGGCTGGCCCTTTGAAACCACTGGGGCCATTGCGCTTCCACATATATATATATATATATAAGTAGAATAGATGCAATAAAAAAGGTTCAAATCACCTTATTTTCCTCTAACATGTTACCCAAACTCCTTTTAATACCTATTACTTTCTCTATATTATATTTTCAATTTCTATAAACGTTTGTTTTCCTATATTCCATTATTACTATGTTTACATATCTATATTTTTATATTTCTATATTTTTATATTTCTATATTTTTATATTTCTATTTTTAAAAAATATTTTTATATTTTTATAATTTAGAGAAGAACCACCATGATGCAATTGAGGCAACGAAGGAGATCAGACACCATCAAGATACTCCAAATACTCATTTTAAAAAACTGTAGAATCCAAAAGAAAATTTATAATCCATAAAATCTATAAAATATTAGATTAAAAATTTAATTCAGTTTAGTATATTTATCAAAATGAAGGTGAATAATAGACTACATGCATTTCGTAACCACATAATAGTGGAAAAGATCTGTGCAATTTACAATAAATCGGTGAAGATAAGTTCCACTCAGAATGAGGACACTCTTCAGGTCTTGTAAATTCAAAAAACGCATCCTAATGTTTAAGAATACAAATAAAATAGGAAAAGGCAGAAATATCTGTACGTTAAGGAAAGCAATTATTAGTACAATACATAAAATGTCTAGGTTTTACAATAATAATCATCTGTCACGTTAAAGGTATAATTCGTCTAATGAAGAAATACTTTCTGTGGATAAAGAATAGGAAAATATAAAAAAAAAAGATAGTGTTATTAACTAATCATTGATTAGTGAACAAATATCAAATTCAGGCCAACGACATTATATAGCCCCACGCTTCTATACATCTCATCAGATACAAATAATACCATGACCTTCAGCATATAAAAGGAATACATATATAAACATAGACGGTAAAAAGTATATATGTTCATAAAAATATAAAATATATAGAAGGACCTGTCACGAAAATGTATACAAATGTATACATATACATATATATATCATCATCATCATCATTGTTTAACGTCTGCTTTCCCTGCTGGCATGGGTTTGATGGCTTGACTGAGGACTGGTGAACCAGATGGCTAGACCAGGCACCAATCTGATCTGGCGGAGTTTCTACAGCTGGATGCCCTTCCTAACGCCGACCACTCTGAGAGTGTAGTGGGTGCTTTTACATGCCACCAGCATGAGGGCCAGTCAGGCGGTATTGACAATGGACACGCTCACGGTACTGGCAACGGCCATGCTCAAATTGTGTTTTTTACGTGCCACCTATACAGGAGCCAGTCCAGTGGCACTGGCAATGACCTCGCTCGGATGGTGCTCTTAGCACTCCACTAGTACAGATGCCAGTCATGCGGTGCTGTCATCGAATTTGATTTCGCTTTCACTTGCCTCAACAGGTCTTCGCAAGCAGAGTTTAGCGTCCAATGAAAGAAAGGTATGCATAAGTGGGCTGGTTATGTGTATATATATATATATATATATATATGTGTGTGTGTGTGTGTGTGTGTGTGTATATATGTATATATGTATATATGTATATATCTATATAAATCTATATATATGTATGTACATACATACATACATATATATATATATATATATATATATATATATATATATATATATATATATATCTGTATCTATACCTATATATATATAAACACACACACACACATTAAATATGAAGTTAAATGTATTTTTAATTGGTGGGAACAGGTTGATATGTCAGGGAGCTCCCAAAGAATGCATATGCATTAAAATCCCAGCAAATTGTTCTGCTCCTTTTGAATAAAGCCTTGCATTGAAACACAATGTCGACAGTTATTCTGGTATTCTTTCTCTTTTCCTTCAAATTGAGTGAATGCCCTTCAGCAATTTATTTTTCTGAAGTACATTTTCCACCATATAAATTCCTAATGATCGGAACGCATGCATCACAAGATACATGTATGTGAAGCGAGAGAGTGAGAGAAAGAGTAAAAGAGAGAGGGGTGAAGAGAAAGAGTAAAAGAGAAAGAGAGAAATATACAGAGAGAAATGCGGAAGGAGAAAGAAAGACTGTGTCAAAAAATTTCAACAGGAAGAACCTGATGAAGATTAAAGAAGATATTTATTGAAATTTCTAAGATACAAACACAGATTGTTGATGTTATAAGAAGTATAATGTAAATCATGTAAACAGATTGCTCTCTGAAATTTATATTCGTTATAAAAAGGACAGCTTTTTGTTGTAATAAAAATTGAAATGATAAAATAAATAAATCAACAATGGAAAATGCTTTCCAGAGTAATAAATTTATTTGCTTGTAGCAAATATAAAAAAAAAAGTGATACAAAATATTTTTAGAAATTGTTGCATTGTTTGATCAGTTGATAAATAAATTTCAAACTTAGAGCTTCTTCTTTGTATAATATTATTATAACTCAAGTATAGCTTTTGTCAATAGTGTGTCATATATTCTATGAACATTTAGTTGCAGAATGTTTATTATAGAGGTTTCAGAATAGTAACAGTATCTTAGTATTTATTCTCTATGTCGATGTGTTGTTACAAGGAATAAAAACAGAATGCATAAGAAAATGAAACAGCAAAATGAATTTAATGAAAAAACAAACAAACCTAAAAAGGACAGCAAAAATGCAGAAAACAACCAAGAGTGAATTGAAGTTTATATGCAAAAGGATATTGAATATGATAGATTTAGAGTTTTTGTGCAAATTATGTTAGTGTTCTTACAAAATGATAAAACACAATAAAATAATAAACACAGTGGTATTATAAAATATTTCCCTCAGGATTCAATTTATGTTTGGAATGAAACAAAATGGAAGATAGAATAATGTTTAGTAGATTTAGAATCTTTTTGATTTATCTGTCCTTTTTTTTTCTTTTTTTTTTTTTGATATTTTAAACAAAATGGCATAATTGAGAAAATGTGGTGCTTTGATGTAATAACAGTATATTTTTATTGTGCTGGAATGACATGGGAAGATTCTATAGCCCTCCATACCATAGAAACTGATTTGATTATTAAAGCAATGACATTTTCCCCACATCTACTGAATGGAAAAGGGTTATTGCATTGATGTTAGAAGATGCTGCTGGCAGAAGAAGTCCAAGGTTCTGGAGAGGCCAGATTTGAGACTAAATTACGCAACATAGCACGGAACTTAAACATTAATTAATCTCATATGAGAATACATAGGTATATTTAGTCTTACTTGCAAATAATTTGAAGACAATAAGCCTTAGAGAGAATAGACGATTCTGACATTTAGATAATTTTACTTTAATTGCCAAACTCACATTCTGGGGATTATATCTCCCAGAATAATTTAGTTCTAGGCTAAATATATATTCACATACATAATTAACTTACTGATTAATTAATTCTCTATTATGTATTCAATAATTTTTCTCTTACACTTGTTTTCAAGTGTTCATTGTCGGTTAATTTATTCTGAAACTGAAGGTAACACTTTGCTGATGAGATCCTAATAAGCTGAAATAGATCAAAAGTTCACTTTGAACTTTTAAACCCAAACCAAACGATAACAAAAGAGATTTACTGTAAGCAGCTTGAGTGGATTATGTCAGTGCTAGAAGGAAAACAACCATCTTTATTTTTCCATCAGGATAATGCTTGGCCACAAACAGTGAGGATAACATACCAAAGGCTGCAGCAGTTTAAATGGGAAACGATGCTCCACCCATCATATTCGCTGGACACTACCTCATGTGATTATCATTTATTTCACAGTCTTCAATATAATTTGGATGGGAAAAATATGAATTCTGTAGACGAGGTCAGAGCATTTTTCATCACGGGGAAGTGAATTTTGGAAGAGGGGCCTTGCAAGTCAACCAGATAAATGGAAGAGCATAGCAGAAAATGAAGGAGAGTATATTTTGGATTAGAGAAGAACTTTGTTTATCTTAATTTTGAAAACTAAAAGAAGTATAAATAAACTGCATTATTTATTTGACTAAATGTAACTCCACCATTCAGACTTCTCTTAAGCTGAATAATATCCAACAAGGTCGAAATTTTGTGTTCCTTTTTAGGGCAATGCTAAAAATATATTCTTATGTGAAATTTATTGTGCTGGGATGTAATTGACTTTATTGGTAAGAGAAAATACAGCATTGTTGACAAAGGTGACATGCACTATAGCAGATTTTCCAGACGATGCCAATTCTGGAAAATGAAGTTCAAAAAGCAATTCCAACATCGGTAACACTTATGCCATGGCCACTACCATCCGTAATAGTGGCAAACATGATTGGAAACATATTCCTGATGATTAGACTTACTACAAATACTCAGCAAGCCACCCTTAAATTATGCTCTGCTGTTTATATAGATAAAAATGGAGGGACAGATGTAGTCCAGGGGAACACTATAGCCGAAGAAAGGTGGGAGGGTCATGGTTGGAATGTTTTTGATCACTGATTAGGGTTGGTCTGAGATTAAACAACAATAAGAATAACCACCACAGTAAAACTGATGAAGGTTGGTATTGGTTGTAGCAGCAGCAATGCTGGTAATGAAGATGATGATGATGAGGAGGATGATGAGAATAAAAATGGTGATGGCCGCGGCGATGGTGGTGGTGGTGGTGAGCTGACATTTTTGTCATTAATAGTCGTTGTTTCAGTGTTTCTTTCTCTCTGAATGTCATCACTGATAATGACAGATTATTTTTTTAATGCAGAAAAACAGAAAGGTCAGACATATTGAAGCTCTTCAGATGTGTGAATTAGAATGAGATAGTCATTGGTGCTTGGCTTCAGGTCATCCTCAATCGATCACACCAATGATTGAACAATGCCGTTGCATTTGGGTTCATCTAAACCATTTTTTAAAATTATTATTTCATGCAGACTACATTTAGGACCATATTATATAACGTATTCTTCCTTTTTTTTTATGATTTAATCGGAGAAGGAAGGACAATGAATAAGATCTTTCAGGAGTCTCATGAAGTGGGAAAAGGAGAGAGGGATATTGAGTCGCCCACAGAGGGAGATATTTATTTTCTGAATCTTGTAACAGTGAACTCCACTCAAAATATTCTGGGACTCAAGCCTGGATTAAGACCCATAGAGGCCCTAAGCATTTCAAGGATTTTGGTACCCCAATCATCATCATCATCATCGTTTAACGTCCGCTTTCCATGCTAGCATGGGTTGGACGATTTGACTGAAGACTGGACAACCAAATAGCTGCACCAGGCTCCAATCTGATTTGGCAGTTTCTACAGCTGGATGCCCTTCCTAACGCCAACCACTCCGAGAGTATAGTGGGTGCTTTTACGTGCCATCGTCACTGGGACCAGTCAGGCAGTACTTGCAACATCCACACTGAAAATGGTGTTTTTAATTGCCACCTGCACAGGAGCCAGTCCAGTGGCACTGGCAACGACCTTGCTCGAATGATTTTCTAACGTGCCACCGGCACAAGTGCCAGTAAGGTGACGCTGGTAATGATCACGCTCAAATGGTGCTATTTACTTGCCATTGGCATGGAAGCCAGACGGCTGCTCTGACAATGATCACACTCGGATGGTGCTGTTAGTGCTCCACTGGCACAGGTGCCAGTCATCGAATATGGTTCAATTATGATTTCTATTTCACTTGCCTCAACAGGTCTTCGCAAGCAGAGTTTAGTGTCCAATGAAGTAGAGATACGAATAAGTGAGCTGGCTACACTTCTGGCAGAGGCAACGATATATGTAATTTGAAATATAAACAATAATAAACCATAAAATAAATTTTTACATTTCAAAAATGAAACAAATATAACAATAAGATGGAAAATAAATTTTTTTTTGTATACTTCCACTTTATTTATATTTGAAACTTTAACACACTCACCAGTCTGATTTCCACTCATTTACTTATTTTTTACTAAAATTTTCGTTGTGACTTGCAACTTTTTCAATAGTCATGTGACTTGCAACCTTTCCAATAGTCGTTGATTCTGTCCGGACAGAATCAATGACTATTGAAAAGGTTGCAAGTCGCAACAAAAATCTTAGTAAAAAATAATAAATGAGTGGAAATCAGACCAATGAGTGTGTTAAATTAATAGGGCACTAAAAGAGAATGACTCTCCCCAGACACAATGAAATATACTTCAACACACGAATTCACATAAAGAATCTTGAAAACTACATACAAAAACGAAATATATTTGAAAAGTTCTTTAGTTTTTTTTTAATTGCAAAGTCTTTGATAAAATCTTCAAAATTAAACTTATGTAACAAATCTACTTCTATTCCTAGTAGAGATAAGGCATCCTAAATATTATTTTAACAAGTGTAAAGTGATTTTCTTTTGTGCCATAAACCATTTACTATTCCTGTGATGCTTCCCTTCACTTGATGCCCTGAGCTTGTGCTTATTTTGCTGGGATCTTTATTGGAGTTTCCTGGTGTTAAACTAGACAACACATTTCCAGAATGCCTTACAGTTTCTCTGAGCTCCTTTATTGGCTTGATTATAATGAAATAACAAGAAGAAGGTTGACGAAACAGATAAAGCAGCACATGAAAGTTTAAAGTATAGCACAACAACAAGAAAAAAAACCCAGCAAAAAAAGGACAGAGGTTATTGTTAAAGGTTAAATAATAAACTTTCTCAGTAAATCTGTACCAGATTAAATTTTCTTGATCACTGAATCTGTTTCACAGTAAATTACATCCCCAAAATAAAAAAAAAAATATCTTTCTTTATTTGTTTTGAATTTTCAGCCTTATTAAGTCATTAAAGTTCTTCCAGTAATTTCAGAATATTTCTACCTAAATTTCCTCCAATCTATTTTTACTCTGAATTCAAATATTTCTTTCATTATTTAATGATTTGGTTTTTTTGTAAGAGGCTGTGCTCATAGCCATCACAGCCCCTCCAGTGAAACAGATATGATGATGCTTTTGGACAGCCATAGAAAAAAAATATTTGTAGGAAGATTTCAGGAAGCTGATGCTTTGGGTAGGAAGAACAGAGTTAGTGGTTAATGCAGGGCTGAGGATTGGGGTGGCATGTGGCCCTGTGGTTTGGGTGTTTCACTTACGATTGCTAGATTGTGGGTCAATTCCCAGACCATGCATGTGTTGGGTCCTTGAGCAAAACACTTCACTTCACATTGTTGCAGTCCACTCAGCAGTAGATGGTTAACCCTGAGATGTACTAGCTTTCTGATCAGCAGGAATATTAGCCAGTGGGGGTGGGCATCATTTAAAAAACAATGACCAGCGATGTATAACAACATCCTATTGCCTGGCTGACCCTGTAATATACAATACAGGAGATGACAGATACTGTAATATATGATATAGGTGATGACAGATCCCATAATATACAATGTAGGTGATGACAGATGCTGTAATATACAATATAAGTGAGGACAGATCCTGTAATATACGATATAGGTGATGACATATACTGTAATATACAATACAGGTGATGACAGATACCATAATATGCAATATAGGTGATGACAGATCCAGTAATATATGATGTAGGTGAGACAGATCCTGTAATATATGATATAGGTGAGGACAGATCCTGTAATATACGATATAGGTGATGACAGATCCCATAATATACAATATAAGTGATGACAGATCCCGATATATACAATACAGGTGATGACAGATCCTGTAATATATGATATAGATGATGACATGTCAGTTGGCTGTGTTTGAGTGGTGGTTGCATGAAATCAGTGAGCTGTGAGAATCATTGGTCAGAGCCACCAGTGTAGCTGAGGTGGGGTGTCCAGTGGGGGTGGTCCACCCCTGGTGGAACTTTTAAAGAGGTAGCACCTTTGGGTTTGCTGTAGGCAATAGGTGTTTTTTTTGTGGGGTCCAGGGGTGGCAAACAGAAGGGCCACTAGCTATGCTAGTGGTCAGAGCAACTGGGAGAGAAAAGGCAAAACAAGGAAGGAGTACATTAGTGATCTTGAGAGGTTGGACTGTGCTATTGGGTGGTTTCATGCCGACCAGCCACATGGCTTTTTCTGTATATGGTCAGGTCAGTGCTGGATTAACCATTGAGCAAAATAAGCATCTGCTAAGGACATCAAGGGAAGCAGGGCACCCCAGTAATAGTAAATGGTGTATGGAACAAAAACAAATCACTTTAAACAGGCTAAAATAATATTTGAAGTGGTTATATGATCAGAAATGTAATTTTCAAAGGCGTCAAGCTGGCCGAAACGGTAGCACGCCGGGCAAAATGCTTAGCGGTATTTCGTCTGCCGCTACGTTCTGAGTTCAAATTCCATCAAGGTCGACTTTGCCTTTCATCCTTTTGGGGTCGATTAAATAAGTACCAGGTATGCACTGGGGTCAATATAATCGACTTAATCTGTTTGTCTGTCCTTGTTTGTCCCCTCTGTGTGTAACCCCTTGTGGGCAGTAAAGAAATAAGAAATATAATTTTGAACTGTTCATGGTGTCATAGTGAGGATCTGATGAAAGACTTTGCAATTAAAAAAAATAGGAGAAAGCTTTTGAAATGTAAAAAAAACAGTGGAAGTATATACAAAAATAAACATTACTAAGTTACTATTTCACTTGGTAATGGAAAGCTTCTCTCTTAGAGGAAAATGCAGGGTGTATGATACTTGTATACGAACTGCAATGCTACATAATTGTGAGCTGTGAGTCTTAAATATAGAGAAGCTGAAAAAAGTTGAAAGAAATGAAGCAAGCATTCTTTGCTGGATGTGCAATGCCAGTATGAATGAACAACAGAGTAAAAATCTATTGAGAGAAAAACTGGGTATAAGAAAAATCAGATGTAGTGTGTAAGAATGAAGACTGTATTGGTATGAACACGTGGTGTGTATGGATGAAGGCAGCTATATAAAGAAGTGCTGATCAATGACAGTGGATAAAATCTGTAGAAGAGGAAGATTCTAGAAATGTAGGATGAAATGGCAAAGACTGATATCAGGATGTTGATTTTCATATAGGTCTGACTAATGATTGAGCTGATTGATGATATGCAGCACTTGATAAAAAACCCTGCCTGTCCATGCAAATGTGGTGCAATTAATATTCTGAAAGCATAGTGTATATTTATACAAATGGGTCTGCTGTCCAAAATATCCATGTTGGGTCTACACCTGTTGCTCTCTCTCTCCCCATCATCCCTGCATCATTCATCTCTGCCCCACATTTCTATCTAGTGCATTATTTCGCTACTGTAATTAATGAAAACGGAAGCTGTTCTATATATCAGATTATCCCCCCTTTCAGAACTGCCAGTCATCACTCTCTCTTCCTCTTCTGAGCCTTTACCTTTTGACATCCATTCTGCCTTCTTGCCATCATCCTCCCCCTCATATTTACCATCCTTGTTCCCTATTCCCTGCACCCACTGCTCGACAACCTCTGACAACCTCCACCCCTATTTCAATCCACCACTCCTACCACCTTAACACTCCCTTTTGCAACAGTTACCCATTCTAACTGATCTTTCTCTCTCCACATTCTCCTCTATTTACCTTCTTGGATATGGTACCTTGAGGATATGCTCTGGCATCTTGTCACCACTATCTTTATCACTTTTCCTGGCACCACTCCATCCATGTCACTCACCTATATATAATGCAGAGTAGCATTGAATCGTCTCCACAGAAATAAAGCTGTTCTTTTTACTCTCCCCATATACCTTTCAACACTTTACATAAAGCTATCTCCTCTTTTCTGTTCTGCCTCTCGGTCAAAAGGGATCTTGATGACTCCCATGAGTTTCAGGGTGACCTCAACTGAGATGGTGCCAAAAGATAAGTAAATAAGTAAATGAATAAATAAATAAATAAAGCACTCAATACACTCTGCAAAGTGGTTGGCATTAGGAGGAGTAAACTGCTGCAGAAGCCATGTGAAATCTGAGAGACTTGATCAAGATGTGACCCTCCAGCTTGTTAGATTCAGTCAGTCAGTCAGCCAAGCAATTCAGCCCACACAAGCATGGAAAGCAGATATAAAATTACAATGATGATAATGGTGATGATGATGATGATGATGACAATGATGATGGTGATGGTGATAATGGTGATGGTGACGATGATGATGATGATGTGGATGATGCTGTTGCTCTGGTTGTTGTTGTATTTTCAGAGAAATGAAACTAAATATCCAGCAAATTACATCTGACAATTCCTGGAAAGAAAGCAGATTTAAACATCTTGATATGAAACAGTAATTCCTTTTCCAATTAAATTTCATCTTTTATAAAATGGAAGAGAGTTATATTGCCTTTAGTTAAGTTGAACGACATATAAGTCAACTGCATTGTAAACAAACTGACAAAGGAACCTCTTCATGGTTGCTTAGTCTACTAGAAATGGCAATGAAATCTCCTTCAAATCATATTCTACCTGCTTGGAATTGAACTCAGAATCTTGGTGTTAGTAGCCTGCGCTCTTAACCACTACACCATATGCCACTGTCAAATGACTGAAACAAGTAAAATAGTAAAATGTATTTTTTCACAAATGTGATTTCTGTGGTGACTACTATTGTTTCATAATACCTTAAACCTATGATTCTCAATTGGGGTGCATATGACCCTTGGCGGCCATATAAGATTTTGTTATTAAAATTTATGTGCAATAAATTGGTTATACTTCTGCAGTACACAAAATGTTTTAACAATTTTTAAATACAATTCCTAATGAAAGGGTGCTGAAAAGTTCCTGACTTTAAGGGTATTGCAAAGGGGGCCTGGTTGGAGGCCCCACCTTCTGAGTTCTTTTACAGGGCTTAGAAAACTGAAGGACTGCTGCAGTAAGTGTGTGAATCTGAGAAGAGAATATGTTGAATAAAATCATAATTAACTGATCCTCCTGCATTTTTTTTTACCCAAAGCCAGGAACTTTTCAGCACACTCTTGTAATTATAAAAACATAAGATATTTTAAGTACCAAATGTTTATGAGGGTTCAGTAAAGTGAAATTGGAATCAAAGCGGTTCATAGGCAAAACATGGTTGAGATGAGAACCACAGCTCTGAACACATATAAGCTTTCTTTAACACACATATAATCTATTTGGACTTCAACTAGTGATATAGATTAATACAGAAATTAATCAACCGATATATAGATCTATAGATTTCCAATGAGAACAAATAGTTTTCCAGTTATAAAATATATTTGCATTAATTTCTTGAAGAAAATTACTACAAAAACAGTAGTCACCAGGGTTTAAGATATTTACATTGATATCAATAATCAATTTTTGTCTTCATAGGAAGTTCATAAATTCTATATTTATTAGAAGTAATGTACTTTTAATTAAATTAACAAAACCATTTTCTTCAAATTACATGGTGCTTGAGTATGAAATTATTACAAAGACTATCATAAATCAGGGAAAAATACCCTGTAAATTAACATATTTAGATAAGCTGAAGAAAAACAACAAAAGAGTGATGATGAAGAAGTAGACTAAATGACTCTATAGGCCTACCATATCTTCCTCTTGTATAAAAGTCTGGCTGTGCAGAAGATGTGTTCTTGTCTGTCTCCTGTCCAAGCTTGATTTACACGTTTGCCACCACAACCTCGTTTATGCTTAGCAGCCCTTCCTGTTTGTTTTCACTGTCCTGTTTGTGTTACCAATTTTGACCCTCCACAAAATCCCAAATTTTATTTAATTTGCTTTGCAGGGGCAACTGTTTTATTGAAAGTGTATATTGTTGTTAAATGCTCAAAATATGAGAGTAGAAGCCAACAACTGACGAAGGGTCGTTCTTTGTGTTGCTTGTCTTGTGTTCCAGCCTTACCCACAAATTTTATACAAGATATGTATATATATATATTTGTACACATCTATTTATATGTATTGTAAATCTTTTGCCAATGTATATTGGTGAAGATTTGAAGATTATAAATATTACTGAAAATCTGGTCATGCTCCCTTGTCACTCTTGCTGTCAGAAATGGAGCAAAGATTGTAGACTGATGCATTGCAAACTTGTCAGTAACGACTCTATTGTTCACAAATCTGCAATATAAGATAAATAAATAAATAAAAATTAAAAGGTAAATAAACAGTCAAAATATTTCATTTCTAAATCTGAACCCATTATATATTTACCGAAGCATGTGATGCCAAGGCAATACACTATCGTTTCCCTTTCAAATTGAATTAAATTCAATTCGATTCCCATATATTTTTCCATAACCCATTAAAACTATGAATGCATTCTGATTGCTACCTGGAAATAGAATCATGCAATAAAGGGAAATAAGCTAGAATCTCTGCAGGCTATTGTCGTATAGGTAATCAAATTATTGTAGTTGGGATAACAGTGTCAATAATGGATATGTCATAATGTTTTTATAAAAGTATTCTACCTTGCAGAAGGTTAGATTTAGCTTTAGGAGTTCATCTTCTCTTTATGTGTAGGAAGTGATTCCATTATTCTTTGATTTATTACTATGTGACAATTCATAGTAAATGAAGAAATTTAATACTACAATATGTCAAAACATATCCTAAAGAAAAGCCAATATGGAACCAATAAATGGGTGCTCAGCCTACTAAAAATATGCTAAAATCTCCCTCAAATCATATCCTCTTGTCTTACATATTGGGAAATGTAGTTCCAGAGTATACAAGAATATAGGTTGGTCAAAGCTAACATAACTTGAGTAATAGCAGAACATTCAAAAGAGTTTTAGCTAGTAGAACAAAAAGGCTTTTAGGCGCTGGAATTAAGTGGAAGTCCCTTCAAAATTCAAGATGGTAGCAAGGTTTTTTTTTTTTTTTTGTAGGGGAATTAGCCTGTCAGATTCTCATGGATACCAGTTTCCATGGCACTTCAAGTCCTGGATTGGATAATCCTTCGTTATAATTGTGGATCATCTGTCAGTGTGATCTGAACTGACTTAGAAGCCTAACGAACAACAAAAATTAAACTCTTTTTGTGAAGTGTTTTATACGATATATTTGAATGACATATCATAGCTCAAATATATATGTGTGTGTGTATATATATATATATATATATATATATATATATATATATATATGTACAGGCTTGTCCCCTACATCCCTTTCCAGCTGAGCATTCCTAATCTTGCAGGCTTGTAGGTGCTGGCGCTATATAGAAAGCACCCATACTAGAATCACATAAATGCACCCGTGCCAGTGGTGTGTAAAGGCACCCTGTAAAGTGGTAGAAACAGACATGGAACCTGAGGAATTCTTCAGCTGCTCACCTCCTGTTAAACTGTCCAAACCATACTACCATGGAAAGCAGACACTAAGTGATGATGATGATATATATATACTAATATATATATATTCTTGTAGTGGTTGGCGTTAGGAAAGGCATCCAGCTGTAGAAACTCTGCCAGATCAGTTTGGAGTCTGGTGCAGCCATCTGGTTCGGCAGTCCTCAGTCAAATCTTCCAACCCATGCTAGCATGGAAAGCGGATGTTAAATGATGATGATGATGATGATGATCATCATCATCATCGTTTAACGTCCGCTTTCCATGCTAGCATGGGTTGGACGATTTGACTGAGGACTGGTGAAACCGGATGGCAACACCAGGCTCCAGTCTGATTTGGCAGAGTTTCTACACCTGGATGCCCTTCCTAACGCCAACCACTCAGAGAGTGTAGGTGATGATGATGATATATATATATATATATATATATATACATATATATATATATATTCTTACTCTTTTACTCTTTTACTTGTTTCAGTCATTTGACTGTGACCATGCTGGAGCACCACCTTCAGTCGAGCAAATCAACCCCAGGACTTATTCTTTGTAAGCCTAGTACTTATTCTATCAGTCTCTTGTGTCAAACCGCTAAGTATCAGGTATGTAAACACACCAGCATCAGTTGTCAAGTGATTTTGGGGAGACAAACACAGACACACAAACATATACACACATATACATACATATATACATATATACGATGGGCTTCTTTCAGTTTCTGTGTACCAAATCCACTCACAAGGCTTTGGTTTGCCCCAAGGCTACAGTAGAAGACACTTGCCCAAGGTGCCATGCAGTGAGACTGAACCCAGAACCATGTGGTTTGGAAGCAAGCTACTTACACACAGCCACTCCTACACCTATATATATATATATGTATATATATATATATATATATATGCATGTATATATGCATATATATATGTATGTATGTCTATATATATATATATATATATATATATATATATATATATATATACACGCACATATACATTCATTACAGTCATATATACAGATATATATATATATATATATATATATATATATATATATATATATATATATATATATATATATATATATATATATATTTATATATATATATATATATATATATATATATATATATATATATACACACACACACACATACATATATGCATTCATTTATATATATACATACACACACACACACACACATATATGATATGTACATGACGGTAAGTGGGTGTGTGTATGTCTCTGTGTCCATGTTTGTCCCTCACCAGTGTTGATTTGTTTATGCCCCTATAACTTAGCAGTTTGGCAAAATGGACTGATAGAATAAGAACCAGACTTTAAAACAAATTTCTAGGTTCGATTCATTCAACTAAAAATTCTTCAAGGTGGTGCCCCAGCATGGCCACAGTCTAATGACTGAAAGAAGTAAAATACCAAAAGATATTAATTATGCTGATACCAACTCTGAATATGTTTGACTTCATTCAAGTTCAAATAAAATTCCGGCTATCTTGCTTCTGTATTTATCTTCATCATGTTTAAACTATGCAAACCAGTGGTTCTCAATCAAGATCCACATGGCCCCTGAAGGTCCATATAAGATTTTGTGGGGTCCATGTAATAAAATAGTAAATTAAGGATCCACAATAGAATTTGAAAGGACCCTGAAAAAATTTGGCTTTAGATGTATGACTTGGTATGTATTGGAAGAAGCTGCTAGGTTTCTTTATCTAACATTTTACATAATTCAAACAGCACAAGAGAATGTGTGAAAAACAAAATAGGAACTTTAAAAGACGTTTCTATAAAACTAGTTTTTAAACATCGAATGGCTATGGGGGCCCACCAGAATAAAATAGTAATCGAAGGGGTCCATAGATAAGAAATGGTTGAGAACCCCTGATGTAAGCAGACTGTATTGATTAAACGATTCAGGTTAGTTAAATACATTAACATTCACTATAAGTGACATTTAATCATTTTTGCAGCATTTCAATGATTTGACACAAAATCAGATTTGTGCCATGATATTTTGTCATAATGATGTGTTTAAATGAGCTTGAATTTTATTTAAAAAATAAGAATATGATAATTGGTTGGATGGAGTGAGGTTTCAGCATTGTAATGACAATTCAGTTTGTAATGAAAGACTATCAATGATATTTCTGGAATTTAATTGAAATATAGTTCAACTTAATTAAAAATTGATATTGATGTCATTTGCATTTTTTAAAGCCATTGTTGTTTTCATTTAATAATCAAAATATGGAATAAAATTCAGTTTATTTAGTTTCACATACCTCCACATTATTCAATATGGGGAATGACTGACAAGATAATCAGTGATAGTCAAATACCTTGTAGAGCTTGTTATGGCTCTTTGCATCCCGAGTTCAAATCCTGCCACGGTCATCTTTGCCTTTCATTATTTTCAAGGTTAATAGATATCTCTGTGTGTCTCTGTCTCTATCTGACTTTCTTATTGGCTGAACTCCTATCAGGTTAAGGCAACTACATAGGATTTCCATCCTTGGTTCAAATACATTAGTTTCCCAAATTTCTGCTCTCACAGTTGTTTTATAACTGAAATAAAAGGCTGATACAATTCTGGAAATGTGAAAATAATTTTCTTCAGAAATAACTGAACAAAATATATAGGCGCAGGAGTGACTGTGTGGTAAGTAGCTTGCTTACCAACCACATGCTTCCAAGTTCATTCCCACTGCGTGGCACCTTGGGCAAGTGTCTTCTACTATAGCCTCGGGCCGACCAAAGCCTTGTGAGTGGATTTGGTAGATGGAAACTGAAAGAAACCTGTCGTATATATGTATATGTATATGTATGTGTGTGTATATGTTTATGTGTCTGTGTTTGTCCCCCCAACATCACTTGACAACCGATGGTTGTGTGTTTACATCCCTGTAACTTAGCAGTTCGGCAAAAGAGACCAATAGAATAAGTACTAGGCATCCAAAGAATAAGTTCTGGGGTTGATTTGCTCGACTAAAGGCGGTGCTCCAGCATGGCCACAGTCAAATGACTGAAACAAGTAAAAGAGTAAAAGAGTAAAAGAGTAAATCTTATTTTCCTTTTGCATTATTCTTGTTAATAGGGACCACTTTTAGAGGGAAAGAGAGCATGTGTATGTGTGTGTGTGAGAGAGAGAGGTGAGAAGAGAGAGAGAGGTGAGGAGAGACAGAGAGAGAAATTGTGCATGTGTGTGTGTGAGAGAGAGGTGAGAAGAGAGAGAGAGAGGTGAGGAGAGACAGAGAGAGAAATTGTGCATGTGTGTGTGTGAGAGAGAGAGGTGAGAAGAGAGAGAGAGAGGTGAGGAGAGACAGAGAGAGAAATTGTGCATGTGTGTGTGTGAGAGAGAGAGGTGAGAAGAGAGAGAGAGAGGTGAGGAGAGACAGAGAGAGAAATTGTGCATGTGTGTGTGTGAGAGAGAGAGGTGAGAAGAGAGAGAGAGAGGTGAGGAGAGACAGAGAGAGAAATTGTGCATGTGTGTGTGTGAGAGAGAGAGGTGAGAAGAGAGAGAGAGAGGTGAGGAGAGACAGAGAGAGAAATTGTGCATGTGTGTGTGTGAGAGAGAGAGGTGAGAAGAGAGAGAGAGAGGTGAGGAGAGACAGAGAGAGAAATTGTGCATGTGTGTGTGTGAGAGAGAGAGGTGAGAAGAGAGAGAGAGAGGTGAGGAGAGACAGAGAGAGAAATTGTGCATGTGTGTGTGTGAGAGAGAGAGGTGAGAAGAGAGAGAGAGAGGTGAGGAGAGACAGAGAGAGAAATTGTGCATGTGTGTGTGTGAGAGAGAGAGGTGAGAAGAGAGAGAGAGGTGAGGAGAGACAGAGAGAGAAATTGTGCATGTGTGTGTGTGAGAGAGAGAGGTGAGAAGAGAGAGAGAGGTGAGGAGAGACAGAGAGAGAAATTGTGCATGTGTGTGTGTGAGAGAGAGAGGTGAGAAGAGAGAGAGAGGTGAGGAGAGACAGAGAGAGAAATTGTGCATGTGTGTGTGTGAGAGAGAGAGGTGAGGAGAGACAGAGAGAGAAATTGTGCATGTGTGTGTGAGAGAGAGAGAGGTGAGGAGAGACAGAGAGAGAAATTGTGCATGTGTGTGTGTGAGAGAGAGAGGTGAGAAGAGAGAGAGAGAGGTGAGGAGAGACAGAGAGAGAAATTGTGCATGTGTGTGTGTGAGAGAGAGAGGTGAGAAGAGAGAGAGAGAGGTGAGGAGAGACAGAGAGAGAAATTGTGCATGTGTGTGTGTGAGAGAGAGAGGTGAGAAGAGAGAGAGAGAGGTGAGGAGAGACAGAGAGAGAAATTGTGCATGTGTGTGTGTGAGAGAGAGAGGTGAGAAGAGAGAGAGAGAGGTGAGGAGAGACAGAGAGAGAAATTGTGCATGTGTGTGTGTGAGAGAGAGAGGTGAGAAGAGAGAGAGAGAGGTGAGGAGAGACAGAGAGAGAAATTGTGCATGTGTGTGTGTGAGAGAGAGAGGTGAGAAGAGAGAGAGAGAGGTGAGGAGAGACAGAGAGAGAAATTGTGCATGTGTGTGTGTGAGAGAGAGAGGTGAGAAGAGAGAGAGAGAGGTGAGGAGAGACAGAGAGAGAAATTGTGCATGTGTGTGTGTGAGAGAGAGAGGTGAGAAGAGAGAGAGAGGTGAGGAGAGACAGAGAGAGAAATTGTGCATGTGTGTGTGTGAGAGAGAGAGATGAGAAGAGAGAGAGAGAGGTGAGGAGAGACAGAGAGAGAAATTGTGCATGTGTGTGTGTGAGAGAGAGAGGTGAGAAGAGAGAGAGAGAGGTGAGGAGAGACAGAGAGAGAAATTGTGCATGTGTGTGTGAGAGAGAGAGAGGTGAGAAGAGAGAGAGAGAGGTGAGGAGAGACAGAGAGAGAAATTGTGCATGTGTGTGTGTGAGAGAGAGAGGTGAGAAGAGAGAGAGAGGTGAGGAGAGACAGAGAGAGAAATTGTGCATGTGTGTGTGTGAGAGAGAGAGGTGAGAAGAGAGAGAGAGGTGAGGAGAGACAGAGAGAGAAATTGTGCATGTGTGTGTGTGAGAGAGAGAGGTGAGAAGAGAGAGAGAGAGGTGAGGAGAGACAGAGAGAGAAATTGTGCATGTGTGTGTGTGAGAGAGAGAGGTGAGAAGAGAGAGAGAGGTGAGGAGAGACAGAGAGAGAAATTGTGCATGTGTCTACGTAAGAGAGAAGGATGTTTGTATGTGTGTCTCGTTGACAGTATCTTTTATCTTTTATCTTCCAGTCATTTGATTGTGGCCATGCTGGAGCACTGCCTTGAAGAAATGTTAGTCAAATGAATATCGATTCCAGTTTTCTTTTTTTCGTTTTTCAGACCTGGTACTTATTGGTCTCTTTTGCCAAACTGTTAAGTTATGGGAACATAAACATAGCAACACCAGTTACCAAGTAGGTGGGAACACACACACACATTTTTATATATATATATATATATATATATATATATATATATACACACACACACATATATATACACATATACATATACATATACATATATATCATCATCGTTATTTGGCGTTAGGAAGGGCATCCAGCTGTAGAAACTCTGCCAAATCAGACTGGAGCCTGGTGTTGCCATCCGGTTTCACCAGTCCTCAGTCAAATCGTCCAACCCATGCTAGCATGGAAAGCGGACGTTAAACGATGAT
Organism: Octopus bimaculoides; assembly: GCF_046866305.1. Classification (NCBI taxonomy): domain Eukaryota; kingdom Metazoa; phylum Mollusca; class Cephalopoda; order Octopoda; family Octopodidae; genus Octopus; species Octopus bimaculoides. The sequence goes on along the minus strand of NC_142929.1, from coordinate 13,884,232 downwards.
GATGATGATGATGATCGTCATTTAACATCTGCTTTCTATGCTGATATGGGTTGCATGGTTTGACTGAGGGCTGGCAGGCCAGAAGGCTACATCAGAATCCAATCCGATCTGGCAAAAGATTCTACAGCTGCCAACCACTTCAAGAGTGTAGTGAGTACTTTTTACTTGCCACCGGCACGGGTGCCAGTCAGGCGGCACTGGCATCGACCACATTTGGATGATTCTTTTTACATCCCACTGGCAAAGGAGCTAGTCAGGCGGGCTCAATTATGCATTTGTTTTCTTCTTTGCATAAAGTGACCTTTATAATGTTAATAATAATAATGATGATGATGTTGATGATGATAACAATGATAATTATCTCATTACTTAAACTGGGCAGGTGGGAAAATGCAAAAATAAACACTTGTACAAATATGCAAATATAATTATTATGCACTTGTTATCTTGTCACATAAATTAAACTGAATGTGTCTTCTCTGAACTTATAAATAATGGCAGAAAATCATTTGGACACAGTTGTGCTATGTATGAAATGTCTCACATCGCTAAAGATAATCAATTCCAAAATGGCAGAATACATATGATGTCCAGTGCTGGATTAAGGCATGTGCTTTAGCGAATGTAATCCATGCAGCTTAATAAGCTGTTAATCCAGGGATTAAGGCATTAGCTGTAATTCAGGGACCTCTGAGAGTTGTCAATAAGTTTTTAGTTAATCTAGAAATTTAGGGAAGAGTTCTTGAAAATATCACTGCGAACCAGGTCAGGATCTGCAGCCCAGGAGCCTACAAAATCTGAATCTAGCCCCTACAATATATATGCAGTGAGACCTAGAATCGAACCTCACATTTTTCAGTTACTAGGTCCATACCACACATAGATCACACTCATGTCATGTGGTCTGTCCTTATTATAAATCAATCAGTTTGCAGGGATAGCATTTCAGGTCATGTAAACCATTTCCAATGTCTTTGTGGTTCCTATTCTTTTCAGTGTATTAAAACCGAAAAAAAACCCCACCAAGAACAACTGCAGAGTTTGAGAGAAACCTGTGAGACACATCTTCACTCCTCATCAAAAACAAGCTAGAGGCAGATTAGTTCTCGTTAAAAGCACATCTCAACTTTCAACAAGCAAACACACATGCAGAATCCAGATCATCATCATCATCATCATCATCATCATTTAACATCCGTTTTTCAAGCTGGTATGGGTTGAACAGTTTCACAAGCACCAGCAAGTTGGAAGGCAGCACCAAACTCCAGTTGTTTGTTTTGGCATGGTTTTTTATGGCTGGATGCCCTTCCTAATGCCTACCATTTTACAGAGTGAACTGGGTGCTTTTTATGTTGCACCAGCACAGGTGCTTTCATGTGGTACCCAGCATGGGTGCTTTCTATGTGGACCAGCTCTTCCTCTTCCTAGCATCTCACACCTTACTAATTATTGCAATGTATAGTTGTTATGCGTACACCCTATTCTAATCTCCTACATCTCTACCAGAAGTCATCAGAGACTTATATAAATATGTACAATAAATGCTATAATAACATAGATGCAAGAGTGGCTGTGTGGTAAGAAGCTGGCTTCCCAACCACATGGTTCTGAGTTCAGTCCTACTGCGTGACACCTTGGGCAAGTGTCTTCTGCTATAGCCTCAGGCTGACCAAAGCCTTGTGTGTGGATTTGGTAGATGAAAACTGAAAGAAGCCTGTCATATATATAATATATATACATATGTGTGTGTGTGTGTGTTGTATTTGTGTGTCTGTGTTTGTCACCCCACCATCACCTGACAACTGATGTTGGTGTGTTTATGTGCCTGTAACTTAGCAAGAGAGACCGATAGAATAAGTACTAGGCTTACAAGGAATAAGTCCTGGGGTCGGTTTGTTTGACTAAAGGTGGTGCTCCAGCATGGCCACAGTCAAATGACTGAAACAAGTAAAAGAATAAAAGAACGAAAGAATATTATCTTTGTGTTTATCTTGTATGCATGGACACAGCACAGCCTAGGGTATTCCAAGCAACTACACTTAACAGGGTAACTTTAAATTAGCAACATAAATAAACAAATCTAAGAAGTATTTTGGATATATCTTATACATCAATTTAACTTCCTGCCTATCACTGAATATATCTTAGCTACAGGGCTTTCTCGCTTCAATATTCTTGATTTCACTTTATCAGTCAATAGACTGATGAATAAATAGTAGATTATGTCTCTAATTTCATTCCATAGTTTATTAGTCAATTGTCTTATGTATAGTATAAATGCTGTGTCTATCACAGATAGCATCTTCAATTTCATTCAATAATTTATTTGTCAGTTCTCTTAAGAACAGTATCAATGTTTTGTCTCGAAACAGATTATGTCTCTAATGTCATTCCATAGTTTATGAGTAAATTGCTTTAACAAATAGTATAAATGTTGTATGTATAATAAATTATGTCTTCGATTTCATTCCATAGTTAATGCATTACATATATAAACTTGACTGCAGCTGAATAATGTTATAGATGTGAAAGCAAATCATTTAATTGTTTCAGTCGTTCCCGTTTAGAAGACATTTTCATGATTTATTTGTCGTGTTATTTTACATATCTCATTTAACTTCAGACAAATTGGTTGACATATTGAATAAATTGGGTTTGATCTATATTTTTGATGTTGACATTCTCTTTTACATGTTAACATGTGACATACTATTTGCAGCCAGTTTTGTTGTTGTTGTTATTGTTTAGATCTGGTTGAGCTCTGATTCAGCAGACCTTTGATCAAAGCCGTTCCAACGGAGACTATCTTGCCTTTTGGTAGGTGCATCTCTCTCTCTCTCTCTCTCTCTCTCTCTCTCTCTCTCTCTCTCTCTCACACACACACACACACGCACGTGCGTGCATGCACAAACACACACATGCATGCATGCACACACATACACACACACACACATGTACAAATACACACACACACATACGCATGCATGCACGCAGACACACACATGCATGCACACACACGTGCATGCACAAACACACACGCGCACATGCAGGCACACACATGCTTGCACACACACACACATGTATGCACAAACATACACACACATACATGCACGCACACACACATGCATGCACACACACGTGCACATGCAGGCACACACATGCATGCACAAACGCGCATGTATGCACACACACACACACATACACACACGCACGAATGCACACATATGCACGCATACACATGCATGCACACACACAAATACACACACATATGACCGGAGAGAGCAAGAGAGAGAGAGAGAGAGAGAAAAAGAAAAGGAATGGATGTGTGTATAAATCGTACAAACCTGCATGTGTGCAAATGTCTGCTTCTCCTGCAGTCTAGTCTTTATTATATTAACATTGACCCCAGTGTACAACTGGTACTTATTTTATTGACCCTGAAAAGATAAAAAGCAAAGTTGACCTCAGTGGGATTCGAACTCAGAATGTAAACACGGACGAAAAGCTGATATGCATTTTGCCCAGCATTCTAAATATTGTTTTCTATTCTAGGCACAAGGCCCAAAATTTCTGTGGGGAAGGGGCCAGTTGATTAGATCGACCCCAGTATGCAACTGGTACTTAATTTATCGACTCCAAAAGGATGAAAAGCAAAGTCTACCTTAGTGTAATTTGAACTCAAAATGTAAAGACAGACGAAATGCCGCTAAGCATTTCGCCCGGCATGCTAACGTTTCTGCCAGCTCACCACTTTTCACATTTAAAATATTCTTTTCTACTCTAGGTACAAGGCCCGGAACTTTTGGGGAGGGGGCTACTCGATTAGATTGATTGCAGTATGCAACTGGTACATTACTTATCAACCTCGAAAGGATGAAAGACAAAGTCGACCTCAGAGGAATTTGAACTCAGAACGTAAAGACATGAAATACCACTAAGCATTCCGCCCAGTGTGCAAACGTTTCTGCCAGCTCGCCACCCTACATTCTAAATATTCTCATGTCACTGCCTTATATGCATCTATAAATTATTACAAAGAACTGCTTGCATGCCAAGCCTTTTTGATCCAAAATCGTTGAAACTAAAATGATTGCAGTGCAGAAGACATGAGTTAGCCATTCAGAAACACATAAAGATTCTCAACTTTGCTTTAATATTTATTTGTAATATGGTGTCAAAATTTTCTTTGCTCGAAACTGCAGTCTGTTCACTAACTAAAAATTTTGCTGTGTTGCATATATAGATAGAAGTGTGTGTGTGTGTGTGTGTGTGTGTGTGTGTGTGTGTGTGTGTGTGCATATATGAATGTGCTAAAATGCAGAATCTGGAGGAAATTGGTGGTGCATAGTCTGGAGGAAAGTCCCAAAACAGCTTGATAAGTCCAGCTGTTGGGAAGAGTGAATAATCCAATATTTCAGGCTGTTACACATTGTGTATGCGTGTGTATGTGTGTGTGTGTGTGTGAGAGAGAGAGGGGGGGTAGTGGTGTTGTCCTTTGGGTTGTAGGCTAATATATGGGAAGGACTTCAAATGCAAGGAGAACAAAGGAGGGTGAAACTAGATTTGGAAGGAAAAGGTAAAAAATTATATGAATAAACTTGTATATATTATCATCAACTTGGTTTTATATCGTTTTGTATTCCAATAGCATCAGTTTAACTCAAAGAGAGAGACATAGCAAAATGACAACAAAATGAAGAATTCAGAATAATTGAAATAGAGGGCTAATGAATGCTTCAAAATATGATATTTCCACCTAACATACCATATTTCTGTCAGGTCTTGGATTCAATTGTACATACTTTGTAGTAAAGTTTAACTGAAAATGTAGTGTATTTTTTTTAGTATTCAAACAAAGTCAGAGACAGGATTATAACAGTAGATTTAGTCTTGTGCTAGATTATTGAAAATCACCACTGTTATAATAGAATGTTAATAACTTAATGGGAGATTGAAGACTTAGGAAAGCAAAAAGTATTTCAAATTATATAGTTTTATTTTAATTAAGATGCTGAGCTGGCAATCGTTAACATGCTTGCCAAAATGCTTACCTGCACTTCTGGCTTTAAATTATGAATCCAGTTTCCATTGGGTATTTCATAATTTTGGGGGTCGACAGAATAACTACCAGCTGAGTACAAGAGTCGATGTAATCAACTATACCCCTCCCCCATATTTGCTAGCCTCGAGGCAAAGTTTGAAATCTTTATCAACTCCGCCTTAGCGAAGGTAGAGGTATTGTTTTTAGTCATGTTTGTTTGTTTGTCCATGGACAAGATATCTCAAGAACCGCTGGATGGATTCAAATGAAACTTTCAGAGATGTTTAGCCTTGTGACTGGCATGAGCAGGTTAGATTTTGGGATCGATCTGATGTGAAACAAGGATTCTAGATTACTTTTCCCTTTTTGCTACTTAATTTTTGAAAGTGGTTGGGTTCATTTTTAGTTTTCTCATTTGTGAGAGCAGTCGAGTTTATTTCAGATATTTTCATTTTAAAAATCATCTCTGGCTAATCGTTGGTGTTGCCTTGGTGGAGGCTTGCGCTCTCTGAGTCCTCTTGTTCTTATTAGTTTTTACAATATGGTTTATTTTTGTATTGGAAATAGGAGATCAATACATGGTTATTACAGTATCCTTATGTTTAATCAATAATAGATATTTGGTTATGGAGAATCCAGATTATATGTTTTTTTGAGAGCAGGAATGACTGTGTTAAAAGTGCATTGAGCAACAAGATGAGGGTGGGGACAGTTAGCTGAATGCTGTGATGAAAAACAGTTGCTGAGAATCAATCATTTTATTCAGCCGAAATGTTTGACTTAAGTATGCAAAACACAAGTATAAACATTCACATTTATTGAAAAATGGATGTGTGTTAGCCTCCAATGAAAATATAAGTCACGTGGACCATCAGAAGAAAATTCACAACACAATTCCGTAACCTGTATTTGGCAGTATACTGTGTCTGTTTACATATTACTTTATTATCAACAATTGAATATACTTATTTCACAATATATTCCATGAGTGGTATAATTCACTGATAGACAGAATACTAGTGCTATGGGTCTGAAGAGTTATTCGTTAGCTTGTAGTTGTTGTTGAGTTCAGTTCATCTCACAGCAAAAGCTTTCTGTGACAAACCACCATCATATCCAGGTGAAATGCTTATCTTTCATGAGCCAACACGGAAACCTCTAGAAAGAGTAGTCAAATCTCACTCATGTGATACTCAAACTTTCTTAAAAAAGAGAACAGATTATCAGGTAAGATGATAATCGAATAAAATATGGGAAGATATGGCTTGTTATGCCATTCAACACACACACATATATGTATAAGGAAATGGACAGAGAGAGAGAGAGAGAGAGAGGAGGAGGAAAGAGAGGGGTGAACTTTGATAAGATATAATCCAGAAATATAGGGAACTTGGAGGGCCTGCATTGACAGCAAATAATCCCAAAATGTGATTGGTTAAATAAATATATTGACAAGGCTTTCTCCTGCCCTTTGATAATATGCATTTGGTGGTCAGTGGCTGCTGTAGTACAAAACACAGCTTATCATAATTCATAACGTGATTTTGAAATATTTGTAGTTTGTTTTGATTTCTAAGCCACAGTTTGTATGTGGGCATGAACTAAAATTGACATAGTCTAGGAAATGTCTGCTATATTTATAGCATATCAGAAGCATAGTTTCTCTTACTTTGGCTGAACATTGAATTGGTGATTACTTCTAAGATAGTTAATCTTGTTTTTGCTTTGATTATTTTTGTCTTTTCTGAACTCTGTTAATAACTGAGACGAGATATTGTATATTTTTGAATTCAACCATTTCCTACGTTGTCTACATTTATATGTGCAGGATTGCCATTCCACTGTATAGCCTCATTATATATTTTGCTCGTTTGTTTGTATTCTTATTGGATGTTGTCTGTATTATTTCTGTTATTTCTGGGCAAAAGTATTTGTTGGAAAGCATTTGCTCAAATTAATTGAGTTTATATATGGATATATATAATAATAATAATATATATGTATGTATGTATATATTGGATGTGTATGTGCATGTGTGTGTGTGTGTGTGTGAATATGCACATATATTTGTATATATATATAAAAGTATATATGTATGCATGTATATTTTTGTTTATTTCTCTGCTCTCTGTTCTTGTTAATGGGATTAGATATTTGTTCTTGCACTGTTATTGATGAAACTATGGCGAAGATAAATTTTTTCTTCTTTCTTTAAATTGTATAATTATTTGTTGAGAATTATAGATAATTCTAGCCAATAACTATTTTCAGAAAGTACAATATCTCCTAGTCAGGTGCAGGCGTGGCTATATGGTAAGAAGCTTGCTTCACAACCACAGGACCTCAGGTTCAGTCCTGCTGTGTAGCACCTTGGGCAAGTGCTATTTGCTTTATCCCTGCGCTGACCATATTTACTCATGTCATGTGCAGTATGAGAAATACAAAATAGCATGGTCAAAATTGGTGGGTAACATTTTGTTAGAGAGTAAAAGAAGAGGGTAAAAATGTATTATTTTCATTGGTCATTGAGTTCTGTATTTAAGAGATGAGGAATTATTTACATTATTTACAATTGACGGATATTTGTAGTTGCTGCGTTTTTCTATAAAGCAGACACAGTTACAGGTAGGTGGATAATTTGAATTATTTGTATTAGAATGTCAGCTGGTAATGTATTTTCTAATAGAACATGAGAAGTTTTTTTCCATGTAGTGTAGCGAAAACTTAATCAATTTATACTGAAAATTTCGTGGTTTATGGTTTTGGAAAGTGAAGCAAGATTAATTTGAAGAACTCGAAATCTATGTTCCTTTTTACCCTTGCATTATATACGAGATTATATCACGTAATGTGCAGTTTCCTATTTTATGTTTTGAAATATTAGATGCACGCTGATATTGCATTTTCTCTAAGAATTCAATGTTCCGTAGAGATGCATTTTAATAATGAGAAGCACTGATAAACGGGTTTCCTTAGAAATGTTAGGAATTACAAAAAATATTAGGCGAGTGTGTGGAACTCTTATTTATTTAGCATAATTTTCATTAGGTAATGATAAAGGTTGATATTTTGTTTCTTCATTGAAAATAATGTTTAAAAATTAGCTATACCAAGAACAGTATCTACTGTAATGCGTACGTTTATTTCCTTAAATAGCTTTATTAGATCTTCCCTAATTCTGGCTGTCTCATATCCACTCATATTTCGCGAGTCCATCTTCTCGATAAATTCCACCCCACCTTTCTGTAGGATGTCCTTTGCCTATAATGACAAGGATATAAATGTCTTAAATATGCACAATTGAACCGCATTATGTTAGCCTATGCAAGTATCAAATAATTTGTCTTGTTTTTGTTTTGCTCATCCAAGCGGAATTATTGAAAGAAAAATGATGAGTTTTCTTGAACGCATATTTATATTGATGTTTGATTCGTCAGTCGTTACAATTGTATTTGCAAGGGTCAAAGCTTTAGAGTGAAGGAGTAGTCATACAAAAATCAGCTATATCAAGTTATGTAAATTTACAATACTACTTACCATGGACTCTGCAAAACCATTCTAATATTTCCATTTAGTGAAAGCAGTGAGCTGACAAGGCAAAATGTTTAGCAGTATTTCGTCTGTTTGTACGTTCTGAGTTAAAATTCCATCGAGGTCGGCTTTGCCATTTATCCTTTCGAAGATCGATAAAATAAGTACCAGTTGAGTACTGGAGGTCTATGAAATTACTGGCCTTGTGCCAAAATTTGAAACATGTTTCCATATAGTTGTTTCGTAATGAAAATAATATCGTTTAAATGCATATTTACCACAAGAATAAATTCCTCAGTAATTTGCTTACTAACTATTTCTAACTCAATTTTTTTTTTGTGGGATTAACTTACATTTAGAGTTGCTAGTGTAGTTAGTTAGATTTCTAGACCTAAAATATAGTACGTGGTACCTGAAGCAAACGTATTATCGTATATATTAAGGGCAGTAAAACTTTCTGAGTTTCTAGGTTCTTGACGTGTGTGTGGTGGTTTTAGATTTTTCTGTGTTGTTTTTAATGTTAACTAACAACCTGAAATTTTTTTGGTCTTATCCACCTGGAGCATTTTTTTTTAATTGTGTAACTATGGCAATATCTTTGCTAACGACCTTCGGAACCAATTGTAGAGTTTTCTGGGATTTTAAAAAAATGTTTCTTAAGTCCATGTTAAGTAACAGATTTCTCTGTGTTCTGAGTCTCATATTTTTATTTACATAATTTTTAATGATCCATCTTAATCTTATATGGTTTTCGGTATTCACGATCAAATATTTCAGATAATAGTTTCTAGATGGAATAGAAATAAAATGTTCTCTGTTGAAAACTTCAACGATAACTCCGAATTTCAGGTTTTCCGATTTACAGACATTAATCAATAAAACATAGGAAACAAGGACGTAATAGATGATACGGAAAATATTTTAATATCGTAAAAAGCTTTGATTAGGTGCCGAAAAACTGACATAAAACAAACTGTAGTTGAAAAAAATCGATGCGAGAAATGAGTGGAAAAGGTGTGTGGTGAATTGGAAAAATATACGCACATAGAAAATAGAAAAAACATGAGTGAGATAGAAATTGTGCATATGTAATAAAATATCAGGCATATTGCTAAAAATTAAAAGTGTATGCTGACGAAGGTTTAAAACATGTATATAATGGTAACGGGTGACGTATGATGATGGGATTGTAAGGAACAAAAACGAATTGTTTTTAAATGAGAATTTTGTACTTGTGAATAATAGAAGCAAGAAACATAACAAAGTTGGCTGCGAGTTCCAATGGTTTCCAGGAGCTTATTTCTAGAATGATTATGTGTATTCTTGAACGACTATAAGCTTTGAGGTTTATAATAAGATAAAAGATACTTAAAAGTATGTTTACCAGTTGATAAAACTTCATTCATGCGGATGTGTGTGTGTGTTTGAATGTAAGACATAAATAATGAGTCTCTTGATCATTATAGAGTTACAGCTGTTTCAGGTATACATTTTGGGTGCGCTCATGGTTCAATTTAATTAATCGATCGATTGATCGATTGAAAATACAGTGAACGACCGTTGGAACGCTATCGTCATCAGAGCCCAACACATTAACTACCAACGTAAAGGAATAAAAGAAAAGAGAAGTAAAGAAAAGAAAAGAAGGGAAGAGGATGCAATATGATCATTGTTGCATCTACACAGAATTTGGCTGCTTGTTTCTGGCCATCAGCCTTAAACTATTCTTCTCTCTTACCATGGTTCAATAGTATTAACATCCACTATTGAAATTTGACACCCAACAACTCGGCTATTGGCCGGCTTCAGGCGAATTGAAGAATATTTTGGACGCTATGCAAGGATGGTGTTTTCTCTTGCGATGGATGAATATTCTTAACATCCGGTATAGAAAGTTGATGCACAACGAATTCGTTAGGGGCCAGAGGCAGGCTATTGGCGATTACTACTTTATTTTGGACGCTATGGCATTGGAAAGCTGGATATTTCTAATCATTTTAAATGTGAAGTATCAACATCTGTCTAGTTACGGAGTTACGGAAACTCATATTAGTACAGGACATTTAATAGTAATAATTAGAGCTGGACGAAAAATACTCCTCCAATGCTGCTCTGACCTCGTCTACAGAATTCATATTTTTTCCATCCAAATGATTTTGAAGACTGCAGGATAAATGATAATCAGATGGGGCAATGTCCTGCGAATATGGTGGGTGGAGCATCGTTTTCCATTCAAACTGTTCCATCCTTTGGAATGTTAACCTTGCTGTATGTGGCCGAACATTATCCTGATGGAAGAGCATATTTCGTCTTGAAAACAAAGACGGTCGTTTTTCTTCTAGCGCTGACTTAAGCCGCTCAAGCTACTTGCAATTAGATCTCCTTTGTTATCGTTTGGTTTGGGTCTAAAAATTCAGAGTGGACTAAACCTTTAATATCCCACCAAACACAACAACACATTACGTAGGTGAAGACCTTTTTTGGACCGGGGTGCCGGTGTTTCTCCTTTCCCTAACCACTGTCTTCGGCGCTTGACATTTTTATAGAGAACCCATTTCTAGTCATCAGTCACTATTCAGTCCAAAAAAAGATTCATTCGTGAGATGTGACAGCAAAGAAGAGCACACATTCACTCTCTGCACTCGATTAGACTCGGTAAGTTTTTGAGGAACCCATTGACCCAATTTGCTGACTTTTCCGATGACACGCAGGTGGCGATGAATGGTCGACTGACCAAATCCAAGCTTCTCTGCTGGTTCCTCAACTGTTACGATGGGATTTTGTTCTACCAGGGTTTGCGGGACGTCCTCATCGAGCTTTACAGATCTTCCAGGACGTGCATCTTCTTCTATGCAGTAGTTTCCGGCTCTGAATTTCTGGAACCACCGTTGACACTGGCTTACGCTTATTTTCCGATCCCCATATACTGCATTAATATTCCTCTCACTTTCTTTTGCGCTGTTGCCTTTATTGAACTCATAAAACAAAATATGTCGAAAATGCTCCTTTGACACTTCCATTATAGCTTCGAAAAAAATAACTGTTAAAATCGAACTGAACTCTTCAGAACCTGCACTAAGAATAAGTAAAAGATAAAATTTTGGCTTGCAAGTTGATACAGGTAGTTCATCCCGCCCCACTCCGACTTTTAGTTCATGCAATTGAAAAATCGCATTATTTATGGGATGACGATCATTGGTATTGCTGAAATAGTGTGCTAAGCTATGATTCATTGAAAGGGTGGTGTAGTAAATTCCACAGGTATTAAGTGAGAAGTATAAGTAAAAACAAAAACCAGACAAAATATAAAATGAAATAAGCATAAAACCAAGACAACACAAAATAACAGAAAATAAAATGTGAAAAATAAGAGAATGAATATAGGAAAATAAAAAATAATATAAATGGAATCCTTTTATCATAAAAAAGAAAAAAAGATAGATATGGAAGGGCATTTCTATGATAGGAGTAACTAAAAAATGTCCGTTGCTATTTTACTTAAGTATGCATTATTCCTAATCCATTAGACCATGGTTTGTGGGTGTTATAATATCCAATTACTCACATGATTAATTATTAACTATCTAGGGAATAATCTAAAAGTTTTGTTGTAAATATGTTTACGTCGTATCATTAATTCCTGTCTTTTATTCATGATATTATACTGTGATGTAAGTATTAACAATAATTCTTCTAGGCAAAGTTCACATCTCGTTTTCCCTAAGTCGTAAGTTGGTGCACTGCTCAATATCCACCACTCTATATTATACTATGCTTTGTTATCTTAAATCTGCTTAATTATTTTTGCGTAGTGAAGTCTTTCCTTATTCCTATATATAAGTGATGAGATGTGGTACTAATGTCGAAGATAGAAAGCTGTTGCGCAACACCCTATGCAATGGTAATCTGTATGATCTATAACAACAGAGCAGCTATTCATTATACTTTTCTCAAAGTACTGTTTATTTAACAGACATTTATTCGGGTCCCTACTACTACTACTACTACTACTACTACTACTATAATTGTTATTTTTTGCTGTTGTTACTTTTATGATTGTGGAGGCTCAATTGCCCAGTGGTTAGGGCAGCGGACTCGTGGTCGTAGGATCACGGTTTCGATTCCCAGACCGGGCGTTGTGAGTGTTTATTGAGCGAAAACACCTAAAGCTCCACGCGGCTCCGGCAGCGGGTGCTGGCGAACCCTGTTGTACTCTTCCACCACAACTTTCTCCCTGTTTCTGTTATGCCATTAATTCAAAGGGCCAGCCTTGTCACACTGTGTCACGCTGAATATCCCCGAGAACTACGTTAAGGCTACGCGTGTCTGTGGAGTGCTCAGCCACTTGCACATTAACTTCACGAGCAGGCTGTTCCGTTGATCGGATCAACTGGAACCCTCGACGTCGTAAGCGACGGAGTGCCAACAACTTCTATCATTATGCCTGTTGCTCTTACGCTTATTGTTATTCTTATTGTCCTCATTATTATTACCGACAACGTTTGTTGATCAATTTCATCAGGTGTAGTCCGGTTAATCAACCTGCCATCCATGGAAATTTCGAAGTTACTGTCAATAAAATTCCTTCTGATCTACACTTGTAATGAATGGTTTATTCAGTTAATGTTTGTTGCTTTCGCGCATATAAAAACACATATTGCCATGTATGTGCATGTGTGTATGTGTGCGTGTGATTGTGTATGCATGTACATTTATATGCACACATATCTTGTATATGCATAGGCATATATATGTGCACAAACGCACGCATATATATTATATACACATGTCTGCCTCTGTGCGTGTGTGTGTGTGTCTGTAACATACATACATGCATAATTAAATGTTCTAACTTCCATTAAGGACTTCTAAATTTACGACGTTTTCTCCCTAAAACAACTTGACTCCTTATAAATTCAAGAACTGACAAGTTTATATTTATGTACTCAATAACTCTGAAGGGGTAAACTCAACGAATTTTTATCGTTATTGAAAGCAATTAGATGTGAAAAATAAATTTAATCCTAGCAGTTGCAAAGTAAATATTTAAAATATGCAATAATACGCATGTAAGTATGTATCTTCCTCCCTGTCTGTTTACCTCCCTAAACATGTGTTTATATTTACCTACCTACCTACCTACCTACCTACCTACCTACCCATCCATCAAGATATAATACACACATATACATATATATAGAGAGATAGATATAGATCCATATATATATATATATATATATATATATATATATATATATATATATATATATATATATATATATATATATATACATAAGCGCAGGAGTGGCTGTGTGGTAAGTAGCTTGCTTACCAACTACATGGTTCTGGGTTCAGTCCCAATGCGTGGCTCCTTGAGCAAGTGTGTTCTACTATAGCGTTGGGCCGACCAAAGCCTTGTGAGTGGATTTGGTAGATGGAAACTGAAAAAGGCCCGACGTTTATGTGTGTGTGTGTGTTTGTGTGTGTGTGTGTTTGTGTGTGTGTGTGTTTGTGTGTCTATGTTTGTCCCCCCAATATCGCTTGACAACCGATGCTGGTATTTACATCCCCGTAACAAAGAATAAGTCCTAGGGTCGATTTGCTCGACTGAAGGCAGTGCTCTAGCAAGACTGAAACAAATAAAAGAATAAAAGAAGAATATATATTATATCTTGTATGCATGCATGTATGTATCTATGTATGTATCTATATGTGTGTGTATGTGTGTATATACATGTATATATATGTGCAAATATGTATGTACATATATATATATGTGTATATATATATGTATATATATATATATGTATATATATATATATGTATATATGTATATATATGTATATATGTATATATATGTATATATATATATATATTTTTTTTTATTTATTTATTTATTTATGTGTTTCAGCCAAGTGGCTGCGGTCATGCTGGTGCACCACCGTGATTTTCACGTTCCTTGCATGGCTCTTCTCCCCCACCTGACATGGTCCAATCAAGAGTCTTGATGGCACATCTGGTGTATAAGAGAATTTGACACAGCTGCCCTAAACTGCGTCTCATTACGAGCCATTGGTTCGTCTGGTATCGTGGAGAGGAAAGCGTCAAGTTTTGTCTTGAAGACCTCCGCATCCATGTCTTGCATGTCTCTCAAATGTTTTGGCAGGGCATTGAAGAGCTGAGGTCCTCTGAAAACGAGGCTGCTGCAGTATCTCGTTCTTATGTGAGATGCAGTGGACGGTACCTTTGGCACCATGCAGTGGCGACCCGTGCGGGCATTCCTGTAGTACTTGATACCAAAGTTTGGCACCAGTCCTTCCAGTATTTTCCATATGTATATTATTACATATCTCTCCCGCCTGCGCTCCAGGGAGTAGAGACCTAGTGCCTTCAGTCGCTCCCTGTAGTTCATCTGTTGGACTGTGGCGATCTTTTTTGTATAGTGCCGCTGAATTGCCTCGAGTTCTGCTGTCCGCTTAACACTGTGTGGTGACCACAACTGAGAGCAATAGTCTAGGCGGCTCAGAACAAATGTCTTCCATAGAATCAACATGACTTTTTGATCCCTTGTACGGAAAGTCCTCAGTATCCACCCCGCCAGTTGTCTGCACCTTGCTGTCAACTTGATAATGTGCATGTGAAATGATGCATCACTACACATGTTGATGCCCAGATCTCTAACTGTTTGTGGTTCTGGGATTGCAGTACCTCCAGGCCCTGTGTATGCCAGTTGGGAGGTACTCATGGTCTTGTAGCGCAGTACTTGAAATTTTTTTGCATTGAACTGCATATTATTTTGCTCTGCCCACTCATATATTGCATTTAGGTCATTCTGCAGGCTTACAATATCATCAGGATTCTTTATTGCCTGAGATATCTTTGTGTCATCAGCATAGCTAGTGACAGTGGCTCTCCGAGTGACCGTGGGCATGTCCAGAAGGGCCACTATGAACAGTAGTGGCCCCAGAACAGTTCCCTGTGGAACACCGCTCAATATTTGTGTTTCCCTAGATAGTTCTCCATTGGCTGCAACTGTCTGACTTCTACCATTCAGGAAGTCATGCAGCCACTCTCCTAATTTACCAGCTATGCCAAGGTTTCGCAGCTTGTGACATATCAAGCCATGATCAACTTTGTCAAAGGCTTTTGCAAAGTCGAGATATATCACATCAACATTTGAATGGTCAAGTAGCTGCTTCAGGACCCAGTCATAATGCTGCAAGAGCTGCGTGAGGCAGCTTTTACCTGGACGGAAACCATGCTGGGTCTCATTCAGCAAGTCATTTTCTTCTAGGAACGCAATCAATCTCCTTCTGACAATTCGTTCCGTGACTTTGCTAATATGTGAAGTTAGAGAGATGGGCCTGTAGTTTCCAGCCTCTGCTCTGCTTCCACCTTTATGGATAGGACATATGGTGCCTTCCTTCAGCTTTTTGGGAAGTTTACCATTTGCAAGGAAACTCTGGAAGAGTATCCGGAGTGGTCCTGCTAATTCTTGTTTACACGACTTTAAGAGGACAGCTGGGAAACCATCGGGGCCAGTTGCCGAATTTGAGCTCATTTC
Source organism: Octopus bimaculoides (assembly GCF_046866305.1). NCBI lineage: Eukaryota > Metazoa > Mollusca > Cephalopoda > Octopoda > Octopodidae > Octopus > Octopus bimaculoides. The sequence goes on along the minus strand of NC_142929.1, from coordinate 13,868,096 downwards.
ATTTATGGCAGCTATCACATCTTCCTCTTCAATGTCGATGTAGGTAATGGATGCAGTCCCCTTCTGCTGAGTGCTATTGTCAAAGAAATTAGCTGGGTTCTTTATCTGCATGTGACTCAGAGGAGAGGTGAAGACACTCTTGAATTGTGTACTGAGCACTTCACTTATCCATGTGGGATCTGCAGTCAGTGAGCCATTAGGCAGGAACAGGGGTCCTATCTTATACTGCACCGTAGCAGTCTCCTTTGCAAATCTATAGAAAGCCTTGGGGTTTGTTTTTATGCTTTCTACTGCTCTCTTTTCCTTCTCAGCTCTCTCCTTTTCATGGGAGAGTTTAATTTTGTTTTCTATTTCTAACAGTGTTAGTTTTAATTTAGCCCTTTTCCTATCCTCCAGTTCTCTATTTAACTGGTTTGAGACCTTTGTTCTGTGTCTCATAAGGATTTTCCTGTCTCTAGGAATTCTATTGGCATGTTTGCTGGTCTTTCTATATGGCACGTATTTGGTGCATATGTCTTGTATGGTTGACATAAAATGACTTAGTTTGAGGTCATTGTCTTGTATAGAAAGGCTGTCGTGCCAGTTTTGATTTCGAATCTCTCTGCGAATTGACTTCCAGTCCGCCCCGTGGAAATTCAGGTTGGATATTGCTTGAATCCTCCTGGTGGGGTGGGTGTCAGTGGGTTGTCTAGGACCATACATAGTTAATTCTATAATGTTATGATCTGAGAGAGACGTGGGCGTTATTTTCACATTATGGATTAGGCTCACATTGTTTGTGAAGCAGAGATCTAAAATATTGCTTCCCCTGGTTGGTTGGAGTATCACTTGTTCCATGAACAGCATGTTGGATAGTTCTAGCAATGATTTTGCCTGGCTTTGTTCATGCAGTGACATCCCAGAGAGGATGTGACCTTCAGGCCATTTAACATTTGGGAGGTTAAAGTCGCCTAGGAAAAGTATATTGATGTGTTGGTCCAGATTTGTCAGGACCTCTTCTATGCGTCTGAGGCTGTCCTCAAATTTACCTTCCTGCTTTGCGGTATTTGGTGGACGGTATGTTGAGCATACAACTACATCAATTTGTTTTATGTGTACTATTAAAGTATCACATACAGAGTTTGAGTGTGATAGTAGTAGTAGGGGTGTGACATCTTCTCGGATGTACATTGCAACTCCCCCATGACTTCTATCCCTTCTGTCTGTTCGGAGTACGGCATACTCTGGTATATTTATCTCCGCATCTGCTATATTAGGTGTTAGATGCGTTTCGGTAAGCACCATGCATATTGCTTGATTGCATGTTACTAGGTCTTTCAAGTATAGGAACTTGTCTTTGCCGCCTGTTCGTAATAGGCCCCGGATATTCAGTAGGAATATGGGTGTGATATCTGTGCAGGGGTTCCTGGTGTTAGCGGTG